>NW_027190375.1:0-40964 GCF_040958095.1 Procambarus clarkii | reverse complement strand
AGCACCTACCAAAGGTCAGGTTCCTTCACTCGTTCACATCCACCAGCAGCACCTACCACAGGTCAGGTTCCTTCACCCGTTCACACCCACCAGCAGCACCTACCACTGGTCGGGTTCCTTCACCCGTTCACATCCCCCAGCAGCACCAACCACAGGTCAAGTTCCTTCACTCGTTCACATCCACCAGCAGCACCTACCACAGGCCAGGTTCCTTCACCCGTTCACATCCCCCAGCAGCACCTACTTCCGGTCAGGTTCCTTCACTCGTTTACATCCACCAGCAGCACCTACCACAGGTTAGGTTCCTTCACTCGTTCACATCCCCCAGCAGCACCTACCACAGGTCAGGTTCCTTCACCCGTTCACACCCACCAGCAGCACCTACTACAGGTCAGGTTCCTTCACCCGTTCACATCCACCAGCAGCAAATACCACAGGTCAGGTTCCTTCACCCTTAACACCCCCCAGCAGTACCTACCACAGGTCGGGTTCCTACACTCGTTCATACCCACCAGCAGCACCTACCACAGGTCGGGATCCATCACCCGTTCACACCCACCAGCAGCACCTACCACAGGTCGGTTTCCTTCACCCGTTCACACCCCCCAGCAGCACCTACCACAGGTCAGGTTCCTTCACCAGTTCACATACCCTACCAACACCTACCACAGGACAGGTTCCTTCACTCGTTCACATCCCCCAGCAGCACCTACTGCAGGTCAGGTTCCTTCACTCGTTCACATCCAACAGCAGCACCTACCACAGGCCAGGTTCCTTCACCCGTTCACATCCCCCAGAAGCACCTACCACAGGTCAGGTTCCTTCACTCGTTCACATCCCCCAGCAGCACCTACCACAGGCCAGGTTCCTTCACCCGTTCACATCCCCCAGCAGCACCTACCAAAGGTCAGGTTCCTTCACTCGTTCACATCAACCAGCAGCACCTACCACAGGCCAGGTTCCTTCACCCGTTCTCATCCCCCAGCAGCACCTACCACAGGTCAGGTTCCTTCACTCGTTCACATCCCCCAGCAGCACCAACCACAGGTCAAGTTCCTTCACTCGTTCACATCCACCAGCAGCACCTATCACAGGCCAGGTTCCTTCACCCGTTCACATCCCCCAGCAGCACCTACCAAAGGTCAGGTTCCTTCACTCGTTTACATCCACCAGCAGCACCTACCACAGGCCAGGTTCCTTGACCCGTTCACATCCACCAGCAGTACCTACCACAGGTCGGGTTCCTTCACCCGTTCACACCCCCAGCAGCACCAACCACAGGTCAGGTTCCTTCACCCGTTCACACCCACCAGCAGCACCTACCACAGGTCAGGTTCCTTCACCCGTTCACATCCCCCAGCAGCACCTACCAAAGGTCAGGTTCCTTCACTCGTTTACATCCCCCAGCAGCACCTACCACAGGTCAGCTTCCTTCACTCGTTCACATCCCCCAGCAGCACCTACTACCAGACAGGTTCCTTCACTCGTTCACATCCACCAGCAGCACCTACCACAGGCCAGGTTCCTTCACTAGTTCACATCCACCAGCATCCCTTACCACAGGTCGGGTTCCTTCACCTGTTCACATCCACCAGCAGCACCTACCACAGATCAGGTTCCTTCACTCGTTCACATCCCCCAGCAGCACCAACCACAGGTCAAGTTCCTTCACTCGTTCACATCCACCAGCAGCACCTATAACAGGCAAGGTTCCTTCACCCGTTCACATCCCCCAGCAGCACCTACCACAGGTTGGGTTCCTTCACTCGTTCACATCCCCCAGCAGCACCTACCACAGGTCAGGTTCCTTCACTCGTTCACATCCCCCAGCAGCACCTACCACAGGTCAGGTTCCTTCACTCGTTCACATCCCCCAGCAGCACCTACCACAGGTCAGGTTCCTTCACCCGTTCACACCCACCAGCAGCACCCACCACAGGCCAGGTTCCTTCACCCGTTCACATCCCCCAGCAGCACCTACCACAGGTCAGGTTCCTTCACTCGTTCACACCCACCAGCAGCACCAACCACAGGTCAAGTTCCTTCACTCGTTCACATCCCCCAGCAGCACCTACCACAGGTCAGGTTCCTTCACTCGTTCACATCCCCCAGCAGCACCAACCACAGGTCAAGTTCCTTCACTCGTTCACATCCACCAGCAGCACCTATAACAGGCCAGGTTCCTTCACCCGTTCACATCCCCCAGCAGCACCTACCACAGGTTAGGTTCCTTCACTCGTTCACATCCCCCAGCAGCACCTACCACAGGTCAGGTTCCTTCACTCGTTCACATCCCCCAGCAGCACCTACCACAGGTCAGGTTCCTTCACTCGTTCACATCCCCCAGCAGCACCTACCACAGGTCAGGTTCCTTCACCCGTTCACACCCACCAGCAGCACCCACCACAGGTCAGGTTCCTTCACCCGTTCACATCCACCAGCAGCACCTACCACAGGCCAGGTTCCATCACCCGTTCACATCCCCCAGCAGCACCTATTACCGGTCAGGTTCCTTCACTCGTTCACATCCACCAGCAGCACCTACCACAGGTCAGGTTCCTTCACTCGTTCACATCCCCCAGCAGCACCTACTACCAGACAGGTTCCTTCACTCGTTCACATCCACCAGCAGCACCTACCACAGGCCAGGTTCCTTCACTAGTTCACATCCACCAGCATCCCTTACCACAGGTCGGGTTCCTTCACCCGTTCACATCCACCAGCAGTACCTACCACAGGTCGGGTTCCTACACTCGTTCACACCCACCAGCAGCACCTACCACAGGTCGGGATCCATCACCCGTTCACACCCACCAGCAGCACCTACCACAGGTCTGTTTCCTTCACCCGTTCACACCCCCCAGCAGCACCTACCACAGGTCAGGTTCCTTCACCAGTTCAGATACCCTACCAACACCTACCACAGGACAGGTTCCTTCACTCGTTCACATCCCCCAGCAGCACCTACCACAGGTCAGGTTCCTTCACTCGTTCACATCCCCCAGCAGCACCTACCACAGGTCAGGTTCCTTCACCCGTTCACACCCACCAGCAGCACCCACCACAGGTCAGGTTCCATCACCCATTCACATCCACCAGCAGCACCTACCACAGGCCAGGTTCCATCACCCGTTCACATCCCCCAGCAGCACCTACTTCCGGTCAGGTTCCTTCACCCGTTCACACCCCCCAGCAGCACCTACCACAGGTCAGGTTCCTTCACTCGTTCACATCCCCCAGCAGCACCAACCACAGGTTAGGTTCCTTCACCCGTTCACATCCACCAGCAACACCTACCACAGGTCAGGTTCCTTCACTCGTTCACATCCCCCAGCAGCACCTACCACAGGTCAGGTTCCTTCACTCGTTCACATCCCCCAGCAGCACCTACCACAGGTCAGGTTCCTTCACCCGTTCACATCCCCCAGCAGCACCTACTACTAGACAGGTTCCTTCACTCGTTTACATCCACCAGCAGCACCTACCACAGGTCAGCTTCCTTCACTCGTTCACATCCCCCAGCAGCACCTACTACCAGACAGGTTCCTTCACTCGTTCACATCCACCAGCAGCACCTACCACAGGCCAGGTTCCTTCACTAGTTCACATCCACCAGCATCCCTTACCACAGGTCGGGTTCCTTCACCTGTTCACATCCACCAGCAGCACCTACCACAGATCAGGTTCCTTCACTCGTTCACATCCCCCAGCAGCACCAACCACAGGTCAAGTTCCTTCACTAGTTCACATCCACCAGCAGCACCTATAACAGGCAAGGTTCCTTCACCCGTTCACATCCCCCAGCAGCACCTACCACAGGTTGGGTTCCTTCACTCGTTCACATCCCCCAGCAGCACCTACCACAGGTCAGGTTCCTTCACTCGTTCACATCCCCCAGCAGCACCTACCACAGGTCAGGTTCCTTCACTCGTTCACATCCCCCAGCAGCACCTACCACAGGTCAGGTTCCTTCACCCGTTCACACCCACCAGCAGCACCCACCACAGGCCAGGTTCCTTCACCCGTTCACATCCCCCAGCAGCACCTACCACAGGTCAGGTTCCTTCACTCGTTCACACCCACCAGCAGCACCAACCACAGGTCAAGTTCCTTCACTCGTTCACATCCCCCAGCAGCACCTACCACAGGTCAGGTTCCTTCACTCGTTCACATCCCCCAGCAGCACCAACCACAGGTCAAGTTCCTTCACTCGTTCACATCCACCAGCAGCACCTATAACAGGCCAGGTTCCTTCACCCGTTCACATCCCCCAGCAGCACCTACCACAGGTTAGGTTCCTTCACTCGTTCACATCCCCCAGCAGCACCTACCACAGGTCAGGTTCCTTCACTCGTTCACATCCCCCAGCAGCACCTACCACAGGTCAGGTTCCTTCACTCGTTCACATCCCCCAGCAGCACCTACCACAGGTCAGGTTCCTTCACCCGTTCACACCCACCAGCAGCACCCACCACAGGTCAGGTTCCTTCACTCGTTCACATCCACCAGCAGCACCTACCACAGGCCAGGTTCCATCACCCGTTCACATCCCCCAGCAGCACCTATTACCGGTCAGGTTCCTTCACTCGTTCACATCCACCAGCAGCACCTACCACAGGTCAGGTTCCTTCACTCGTTCACATCCCCCAGCAGCACCTACTACCAGACAGGTTCCTTCACTCGTTCACATCCACCAGCAGCACCTACCACAGGCCAGGTTCCTTCACTAGTTCACATCCACCAGCATCCCTTACCACAGGTCGGGTTCCTTCACCCGTTCACATCCACCAGCAGTACCTACCACAGGTCGGGTTCCTACACTCGTTCACACCCACCAGCAGCACCTACCACAGGTCGGGATCCATCACCCGTTCACACCCACCAGCAGCACCTACCACAGGTCGGTTTCCTTCACCCGTTCACACCCCCCAGCAGCACCTACCATAGGTCAGGTTCCTTCACCAGTTCAGATACCCTACCAACACCTACCACAGGACAGGTTCCTTCACTCGTTCACATCCCCCAGCAGCACCTACCACAGGTCAGGTTCCTTCACTCGTTCACATCCCCCAGCAGCACCTACCACAGGTCAGGTTCCTTCACCCGTTCACACCCACCAGCAGCACCCACCACAGGTCAGGTTCCATCACCCATTCACATCCACCAGCAGCACCTACCACAGGCCAGGTTCCATCACCCGTTCACATCCCCCAGCAGCACCTACTTCCGGTCAGGTTCCTTCACTCGTTTACATCCACCAGCAGCACCTACCACAGGTCAGCTTCCTTCACTCGTTCACATCCCCCAGCAGCACCTACTACCAGACAGGTTCCTTCACTCGTTCACATCCACCAGCAGCACCTACCACAGGCCAGGTTCCTTCACTAGTTCACATCCACCAGCATCCCTTACCACAGGTCGGGTTCCTTCACCCGTTCACATCCACTAGCAGTACCTACCACAGGTCGGGTTCCTACACTCGTTCACACCCACCAGCAGCACCTACCACAGGTCGGGATCCATCACCCGTTCACACCCACCAGCAGCACCTACCACAGGTCGGGATCCATCACCCGTTCACACCCCCCAGCAGCACCTACCACAGGTCAGGTTCCTTCACCAGTTCACATACCCTAGCAACACCTACCACAGGTCAGGTTCCTTCACCCTTTCACATCCCCCAGCAACACCTACAACAGGTCAGGTTCCTTCACCCGTTCACACCCCCCAACAGCACCTACCACAGGTTAGGTTCCTTCACCTATTCACATCCACCAGCAACACCTACCACAGGTTGGGTTCCTTCACCCGTTCACACCCCCTAGCAGCACCTACTACAGGTCAGGTTCCTTCACCCGTTCACATCCACCAGCAGCAAATACCACAGGTCAGGTTCCTTCACCCTTAACACCCCCCAGCAGCACCTACCACAGGTCAGGTTCCTTCACCCGTTCACACCCACCAGCAGCACCCACCACAGGTCAGGTTCCTTCACCTGTTCACATCCACCAGCAGCACCTATTACAGGTCAGGTTCCTTCACTTGTTCACATCCACCAGCAGCACCTACCACAGGTCAGGTTCCTTCACTCGTTCACATCCCCCAGCAGCACCTACCACAGGTCAGGTTCCTTCACTCGTTCACATCCCCCAACAGCACCTACCACAGGTCAGGTTCCTTCACTCGTTCACATCCCCCAGCAGCACCTACCACAGGTCAGGTTCCTTCACCCGTTCACACCCACCAGCAGCACCCACCACAGGCCAGGTTCCTTCACCCGTTCACATCCCCCAGCAGCACCTACCACAGGTCAGGTTCCTTCACTCGTTCACATCCCCCAGCAGCACCAACCACAGGTCAAGTTCCTTCACTCGTTCACATCCACCAGAAGCACCTATAACAGGCCAGGTTCCTTCACCCGTTCACATCCCCCAGCAGCACCTACCACAGGTTAGGTTCCTTCACTCGTTCACATCCCCCAGCAGCACCTACCACAGGTCAGGTTCCTTCACTCGTTCACATCCCCCAGCAGCACCTACCACAGGTCAGGTTCCTTCACTCGTTCACATCCCCCAGCAGCACCTACCACAGGTCAGGTTCCTTCACCCGTTCACACCCACCAGCAGCACCCACCACAGGTCAGGTTCCTTCACCCGTTCACATTCACCAGCAGCACCTACCACAGGCCAGGTTCCATCACCCGTTCACATCCCCCAGCAGCACCTATTACCGGTCAGGTTCCTTCACTCGTTCACATCCACCAGCAGCACCTACCACAGGTCAGGTTCCTTCACTCGTTCACATCCCCCAGCAGCACCTACTACCAGACAGGTTCCTTCACTCGTTCACATCCACCAGCAGCACCTACCACAGGCCAGGTTCCTTCACTAGTTCACATCCACCAGCATCCCTTACCACAGGACGGGTTCCTTCACCCGTTCACATCCACCAGCAGTACCTACCACAGGTCGGGTTCCTACACTCGTTCATACCCACCAGCAGCACCTACCACAGGTCGGGATCCATCACCCGTTCACACCCACCAGCAGCACCTACCACAGGTCGGTTTCCTTCACCCGTTCACACCCCCCAGCAGCACCTACCACAGGTCAGGTTCCTTCACCAGTTCACATACCCTACCAACACCTACCACAGGACAGGTTCCTTCACTCGTTCACATCCCCCAGCAGCACCTACTGCAGGTCAGGTTCCTTCACTCGTTCACATCCAACAGCAGCACCTACCACAGGCCAGGTTCCTTCACCCGTTCTCATCCCCCAGCAGCACCTACCACAGGTCAGGTTCCTTCACTCGTTCACATCCCCCAGCAGCACCAACCACAGGTCAAGTTCCTTCACTCGTTCACATCCACCAGCAGCACCTATCACAGGCCAGGTTCCTTCACCCGTTCACATCCCCCAGCAGCACCTACCAAAGGTCAGGTTCCTTCACTCGTTCACATCCACCAGCAGCACCTACCACAGGCCAGGTTCCTTCACCCGTTCACATCCACCAGCAGTACCTACCACAGGTCGGGTTCCTTCACCCGTTCACACCCCCAGCAGCACCAACCACAGGTCAGGTTCCTTCACCCGTTCACACCCACCAGCAGCACCTACCACAGGTCAGGTTCCTTCACCCGTTCACACCCACCAGCAGCACCTACCACTGGTCGGGTTCCTTCACCCGTTCACACCCCCCAGCAGCACCTACCACAGGTCAGGTTCCTTCACTCGTTCACATCCCCCAGCAGCACCAACCACAGGTTAGGTTCCTTCACCCGTTCACATCCACCAGCAACACCTACCACAGGTCAGGTTCCTTCACTCGTTCACATCCCCCAGCAGCACCTATCACAGGTCAGGTTCCTTCACCCGTTCACACCCAGCAGCAGCACCCACCACAGGTCAGGTTCCTTCACCCGTTCACATCCCCCAGCAGCACCTACCACAGGTCAGGTTCCTTCACTCGTTCACATCCCCCAGCAGCACCAACCACAGGTCAAGTTCCTTCACTCGTTCACATCCACCAGCAGCACCTATCACAGGCCAGGTTCCTTCACCCGTTCACATCCCCCAGCAGCACCTACCAAAGGTCAGGTTCCTTCACTCGTTCACATCCACCAGCAGCACCTACCACAGGTCAGGTTCCTTCACCCGTTCACACCCACCAGCAGCACCTACCACTGGTCGGGTTCCTTCACCCGTTCACATCCCCCAGCAGCACCAACCACAGGTCAAGTTCCTTCACTCGTTCACATCCACCAGCAGCACCTATCACATGCCAGGTTCCTTCACCCGTTCACATCCCCCAGCAGCACCTACCAAAGGTCAGGTTCCTTCACTCGTTCACATCCACCAGCAGCACCTACCACAGGTCAGGTTCCTTCACCCGTTCACACCCACCAGCAGCACCTACCACTGGTCGGGTTCCTTCACCCGTTCACATCCCCCAGCAGCACCAACCACAGGTCAAGTTCCTTCACTCGTTCACATCCACCAGCAGCACCTACCACAGGCCAGGTTCCTTCACCCGTTCACATCCCCCAGCAGCACCTACTTCCGGTCAGGTTCCTTCACTCGTTTACATCCACCAGCAGCACCTACCACAGGTCAGCTTCCTTCACTCGTTCACATCCCCCAGCAGCACCTACTACCAGACAGGTTCCTTCACTAGTTCACATCCACCAGCATCCCTTACCACAGGTCGGGTTCCTTCACCCGTTCACATCCACCAGCAGTACCTACCACAGGTCGGGTTCCTACACTCGTTCACACCCACCAGCAGCACCTACCACAGGTCGGGATCCATCACCCGTTCACACCCACCAGCAGCACCTACCACAGGTCGGGATCCATCACCCGTTCACACCCCCCAGCAGCACCTACCACAGGTCAGGTTCCTTCACCAGTTCACATACCCTAGCAACACCTACCACAGGTCAGGTTCCTTCACCCGTTCACATCCCCCAGCAACACCTACAACAGGTCAGGTTCCTTCACCCGTTCACACCCCCCAACAGCACCTACCACAGGTTAGGTTCCTTCACCTATTCACATCCACCAGCAACACCTACCACAGGTTGGGTTCCTTCACCCGTTCACACCCCCTAGCAGCACCTACTACAGGTCAGGTTCCTTCACCCGTTCACATCCACCAGCATCAAATACCACAGGTCAGGTTCCTTCACCCTTAACACCCCCAGCAGCACCTACCACAGGTCAGGTTCCTTCACCCGTTCACACCCACCAGCAGCACCCACCACAGGTCAGGTTCCTTCACCTGTTCACATCCACCAGCAGCACCTATTACAGGTCAGGTTCCTTCACTTGTTCACATCCACCAACAGCACCTACCACAGGTCAGGTTCCTTCACTCGTTCACATCCCCCAGCAGCACCTACCACAGGTCAGGTTCCTTCACTCGTTCACATCCCCCAGCAGCACCTACCACAGGTCAGGTTCCTTCACTCGTTCACATCCCCCAGCAGCACCTACCACAGGTCAGGTTCCTTCACCCGTTCACACCCACCAGCAGCACCCACCACAGGCCAGGTTCCTTCACCCGTTCACATCCCCCAGCAGCACCTACCACAGGTCAGGTTCCTTCAGTCTTTCACATCCCCCAGCAGCACCAACCACAGGTCAAGTTCCTTCACTCGTTCACATCCACCAGAAGCACCTATAACAGGCCAGGTTCCTTCACCCGTTCACATCCCCCAGCAGCACCTACCACAGGTTAGGTTCCTTCACTCGTTCACATCCCCCAGCAGCACCTACCACAGGTCAGGTTCCTTCACTCGTTCACATCCCCCAGCAGCACCTACCACAGGTCAGGTTCCTTCACTCGTTCACATCCCCCAGCAGCACCTACCACAGGTCAGGTTCCTTCACCCGTTCACACCCACCAGCAGCACCCACCACAGGTCAGGTTCCTTCACCCGTTCACATCCACCAGCAGCACCTACCACAGGCCAGGTTCCATCACCCGTTCACATCCCCCAGCAGCACCTATTACCGGTCAGGTTCCTTCACTCGTTCACATCCACCAGCAGCACCTACCACAGGTCAGGTTCCTTCACTCGTTCACATCCCCCAGCAGCACCTACTACCAGACAGGTTCCTTCACTCGTTCACATCCACCAGCAGCACCTACCACAGGCCAGGTTCCTTCACTAGTTCACATCCACCAGCATCCCTTACCACAGGACGGGTTCCTTCACCCGTTCACATCCACCAGCAGTACCTACCACAGGTCGGGTTCCTACACTCGTTCATACCCACCAGCAGCACCTACCACAGGTCGGGATCCATCACCCGTTCACACCCACCAGCAGCACCTACCACAGGTCAGGTTCCTTCACCAGTTCACATACCCTACCAACACCTACCACAGGACAGGTTCCTTCACTCGTTCACATCCCCCAGCAGCACCTACTGCAGGTCAGGTTCCTTCACTCGTTCACATCCAACAGCAGCACCTACCACAGGCCAGGTTCCTTCACCCGTTCACATCCCCCAGAAGCACCTACCACAGGTCTGGTTCCTTCACTCGTTCACATCCCCCAGCAGCACCTACCACAGGTCAGGTTCCTTCACTCGTTCACATCAACCAGCAGCACCTACCACAGGCCAGGTTCCTTCACCCGTTCTCATCCCCCAGCAGCACCTACCACAGGTCAGGTTCCTTCACTCGTTCACATCCCCCAGCAGCACCAACCACAGGTCAAGTTCCTTCACTCGTTCACATCCACCAGCAGCACCTATCACAGGCCAGGTTCCTTCACCCGTTCACATCCCCCAGCAGCACCTACCAAAGGTCAGGTTCCTTCACTCGTTCACATCCACCAGCAGCACCTACCACAGGCCAGGTTCCTTCACCCGTTCACATCCCCCAGCAGCACCCACCACAGGTCAGGTTCCTTCACCTGTTCACATCCACCAGCAGCACCTATTACAGGTCAGGTTCCTTCACTTGTTCACATCCACCAGCAGCACCTACCACAGGTCAGGTTCCTTCACTCGTTCACATCCCCCAGCAGCACCTACTTCCGGTCAGGTTCCTTCACTCGTTCACATCCACCAGCAGCACCTACCACAGGTCAGGTTCCTTCACTCGTTCATATCCACCAGCAGCACCTACCACAGGTCAGGTTCCTTCACCAGTTCACATACCCTAGCAACACCTACCACAGGTCAGGTTCCTTCACCAGTTCACATCACCCAGCAACACCTACAACAGGTCAGGTTCCTTCACCCGTTCACACCCCCCAACAGCACCTACCACAGGTTAGGTTCCTTCACCTATTCACATCCACCAGCAACACCTACCACAGGTTGGGTTCCTTCACCCGTTCACACCCCCTAGCAGCACCAACTACAGGTCAGGTTCCTTCACCCGTTCACATCCACCAGCAGCAAATACCACAGGTCAGGTTCCTTCACCCTTCACACCCCCCAGCAGCACCTACCACAGGTCAGGTTCCTTCACCCATTCACACCCACCAGCAGCACCCACCACAGGTCAGGTTCCTTCACCTGTTCACATCCACCAGCAGCACCTATTACAGGTCAGGTTCCTTCACTTGTTCACATCCACCAGCAGCACCTACCACAGGTCAGGTTCCTTCACTCGTTCATATCCACCAGCAGCACCTACCACAGGCCAGGTTACTTCACTCGTTCACATCCACCAGCAGCATATATTACAGGTCAGGTTCCTTCACTTGTTCACATCCACCAGCAGCACCTACCACAGGTCAGGTTCCTTCACTCGTTCACATCCCCCAGCAGCACCTACTTCCTGTCAGGTTCCTTCACTCGTTCACATCCACCAGCAGCACCTACCACAGGTCAGGTTCCTTCACTCGTTCATATCCACCAGCAGCACCTACCACAGGCCAGGTTCCTTCACCCGTTAACATCCCCCAGCAGCACCTATCACAGGTCAGGTTCCTTCACTCGTTCACATCCCCCAGCGGCACCTACTACCAGTCAGGTTCCTTCACTCGTTCACATCCCCCAGCAGCACCTACCACAGGTCAGGTTCCTTCACCCGTTCACATCCTCCAGCAACACTGGTGGTGGATGTGGTGGATGTGGTCAGGTTCCTTCACTCGTTCACATCCCCCAGCAGCACCTACTTCCGGTCAGGTTCCTTCACTCTTTCACATCCACCAGCAGCACCTACCACAGGTCAGGTTCCTTCACTCGTTCATATCCACCAGCAGCACCTACCACAGGCCAGGTTCCTTCACTCGTTCACATCCACCAGCAGCACCTACCACAGGCCAGGTTCCTTCACTCGTTCACATCCACCAGCAGCACCTACCACAGGTCAAGTTCCTTCACTCGTTCACATCCCCCAGCAGCACCTACTTCCGGTCAGGTTCCTTCACCCGTTCACATCCACCAGCAGTACCTACCACAGGTCGGGTTCCTTCACCCGTTCACACCCCCAGCAGCACCAACCACAGGTCAGGTTCCTTCACCCGTTCACACCCACCAGCAGCACCTACCACAGGTCAGGTTCCTTCACCCGTTCACACCCACCAGCAGCACCTACCACTGGTCGGGTTCCTTCACCCGTTCACACCCCCCAGCAGCACCTACCACAGGTCAGGTTCCTTCACTCGTTCACATCCCCCAGCAGCACCAACCACAGGTTAGGTTCCTTCACCCGTTCACATCCACCAGCAACACCTACCACAGGTCAGGTTCCTTCACTCGTTCACATCCCCCAGCAGCACCTACCACAGGTCAGGTTCCTTCACCCGTTCACACCCAGCAGCAGCACCCACCACAGGTCAGGTTCCTTCACCCGTTCACATCCCCCAGCAGCACCTACCACAGGTCAGGTTCCATCACTCGTTCACATCCCCCAGCAGCACCAACCACAGGTCAAGTTCCTTCACTCGTTCACATCCACCACCAGCACCTATCACAGGCCAGGTTCCTTCACCCGTTCACATCCCCCAGCAGCACCTACCAAAGGTCAGGTTCCTTCACTCGTTCACATCCACCAGCAGCACCTACCACAGGTCAGGTTCCTTCACCCGTTCACACCCACCAGCAGCACCTACCACTGGTCGGGTTCCTTCACCCGTTCACATCCCCCAGCAGCACCAACCACAGGTCAAGTTCCTTCACTCGTTCACATCCACCAGCAGCACCTATCACAGGCCAGGTTCCTTCACCCGTTCACATCCCCCAGCAGCACCTACCAAAGGTCAGGTTCCTTCACTCGGTCACATCCACCAGCAGCACCTACCACAGGCCAGGTTCCTTCACCCGTTCACATCCCCCAGCAGCACCTACTTCCGGTCAGGTTCCTTCACTCGTTTACATCCACCAGCAGCACCTACCACAGGTCAGCTTCCTTCACTCGTTCACATCCCCATGCAGCACCTACTACCAGACAGGTTCCTTCACTAGTTCACATCCACCAGCATCCCTTACCACAGGTCGGGTTCCTTCACCCGTTCACATCCACCAGCAGTACCTACCACAGGTCGGGTTCCTACACTCGTTCACACCCACCAGCAGCACCTACCACAGGTCGGGATCCATCACCCGTTCACATCCACCAGCAGCACCTACCACAGGTCAGGATCCATCACCCGTTCACACCCCCCAGCAGCACCTACCACAGGTCAGGTTCCTTCACCAGTTCACATACCCTAGCAACACCTACCACAGGTCAGGTTCCTTCACCCGTTCACATCCACCAGCAGCACCTACCACAGGTCAGGTTCCTTCACCCGTTCACATCCCCCAGCAACACCTACAACAGGTCAGGTTCCTTCACCCGTTCACACCCCCCAACAGCACCTACCACAGGTTAGGTTCCTTCACCTATTCACATCCACCAGCAACACCTACCACAGGTTGGGTTCCTTCACCCGTTCACACCCCCTAGCAGCACCTACTACAGGTCAGGTTCCTTCACCCGTTCACATCCACCAGCAGCAAATACCACAGGTCAGGTTCCTTCACCCTTCACACCCCCCAGCAGCACCTACCACAGGTCAGGTTCCTTCACCCATTCACACCCACCAGCAGCACCCACCACAGGTCAGGTTCCTTCACCTGTTCACATCCACCAGCAGCACCTATTACAGGTCAGGTTCCTTCACTTGTTCACATCCACCAGCAGCACCTACCACAGGTCAGGTTCCTTCACTCGTTCATATCCACCAGCAGCACCTACCACAGGCCAGGTTACTTCACTCGTTCACATCCACCAGCAGCATATATTACAGGTCAGGTTCCTTCACTTGTTCACATCCACCAGCAGCACCTACCACAGGTCAGGTTCCTTCACTCGTTCACATCCCCCAGCAGCACCTACTTCCTGTCAGGTTCCTTCACTCGTTCACATCCACCAACAGCACCTACCACAGGTCAGGTTCCTTCACTCGTTCATATCCACCAGCAGCACCTACCACAGGCCAGGTTCCTTCACCCGTTAACATCCCCCAGCAGCACCTATCACAGGTCAGGTTCCTTCACTCGTTCACATCCCCCAGCGGCACCTACTACCAGTCAGGTTCCTTCACTCGTTCACATCCCCCAGCAGCACCTACCACAGGTCAGGTTCCTTCACCCGTTCACATCCTCCAGCAACACTGGTGGTGGATGTGGTGGATGTGGTCAGGTTCCTTCACTCGTTCACATCCCCCAGCAGCACCTACTTCCGGTCAGGTTCCTTCACTCTTTCACATCCACCAGCAGCACCTACCACAGGTCAGGTTCCTTCACTCGTTCATATCCACCAGCAGCACCTACCACAGGCCAGGTTCCTTCACTCGTTCACATCCACCAGCAGCACCTACCACAGGCCAGGTTCCTTCACTCGTTCACATCCACCAGCAGCACCTACCACAGGTCAAGTTCCTTCACTTGTTCACATCCCCCAGCAGCACCTACTTCCGGTCAGGTTCCTTCACTCGTTCACATCCACCAGCAGCACCTACCACAGGTCAGGTTCCTTCACTCGTTCATATCCACCAGCAGCACCTACCACAGGCCAGGTTCCTTCACCCGTTAACATCCCCCAGCAGCACCTATCACAGGTCAGGTTCCTTCACTCGTTCACATCCCCCAGCGGCACCTACTACCAGTCAGGTTCCTTCACTCGTTCACATCCCCCAGCAGCACCTACCACAGGTCAGGTTCCTTCACTCGTTCACACCCACCAGCAGCACCCACCACAGGTCAGGTTCCTTCACCCGTTCACACCCACCAGCAGCACCCACCACAGGTCAGGTTCCTTCACCCGTTCACATCCACCAGCAGCACCTACCACAGGCCAGGTTCCATCACCCGTTCACATCCCCCAGCAGCACCTACTTCCGGTCAGGTTCCTTCACTCATTTACATCCACCAGCAGCACCTACCACAGGTCAGCTTCCTTCACTCGTTCACATCCCCCAGCAGCACCTACTACAAGACAAGTTCCTTCACTCGTTCACATCCCCCAGCGGCACCTACTACCAGTCAGGTTCCTTCACTCGTTCACATCCCCCAGCAGCACCTACCACAGGTCGGGTTCCTACACTCGTTCACACCCACCAGCAGCACCTACCACAGGTCGGGATCCATCACCCGTTCACACCCACCAGCAGCACCTACCACAGGTCGGGATCCATCACCCGTTCACACCCCGCAGCAGCACCTACCACAGGTCAGGTTCCTTCACCAGTTCACATACCCTAGCAACACCTACCACAGGTCAGGTTCCTTCACCCGTTCACACCCCCCAACTGCACCTACCACAGGTTAGGTTCCTTCACCTATTCACATCCACCAGCAACACCTACCACAGGTTGGGTTCCTTCACCCGTTCACACCCCCTAGCAGCACCTACTACAGGTCAGGTTCCTTCACCCGTTCACATCCACCAGCAGCAAATACCACAGGTCAGGTTCCTTCACCCTTCACACCCCCCAGCAGCACCTACCACAGGTCAGGTTCCTTCACCCATTCACACCCACCAGCAGCACCCACCACAGGTCAGGTTCCTTCACCTGTTCACATCCACCAGCAGCACCTATTACAGGTCAGGTTCCTTCACTTGTTCACATCCACCAGCAGCACCTACCACAGGTCAGGTTCCTTCACCAGTTCACATACCCTAGCAACACCTACCACAGGTCAGGTTCCTTCACCAGTTCACATCACCCAGCAACACCTACAACAGGTCAGGTTCCTTCACCCGTTCACACCCCCCAACAGCACCTACCACAGGTTA
The DNA here is from genome assembly GCF_040958095.1 of Procambarus clarkii. Lineage (NCBI taxonomy): Eukaryota > Metazoa > Arthropoda > Malacostraca > Decapoda > Cambaridae > Procambarus > Procambarus clarkii. Next base: position 24,713 of record NW_027190375.1, on the reverse strand, counting down.
GGTTCCTTCACCTATTCACATCCACCAGCAACACCTACCACAGGTTGGGTTCCTTCACCCGTTCACACCCCCTAGCAGCACCAACTACAGGTCAGGTTCCTTCACCCGTTCACATCCACCAGCAGCAAATACCACAGGTCAGGTTCCTTCACCCTTCACACCCCCCAGCAGCACCTACCACAGGTCAGGTTCCTTCACCCATTCACACCCACCAGCAGCACCCACCACAGGTCAGGTTCCTTCACCTGTTCACATCCACCAGCAGCACCTATTACAGGTCAGGTTCCTTCACTTGTTCACATCCACCAGCAGCACCTACCACAGGTCAGGTTCCTTCACTCGTTCATATCCACCAGCAGCACCTACCACAGGCCAGGTTACTTCACTCGTTCACATCCACCAGCAGCATATATTACAGGTCAGGTTCCTTCACTTGTTCACATCCACCAGCAGCACCTACCACAGGTCAGGTTCCTTCACTCGTTCACATCCCCCAGCAGCACCTACTTCCTGTCAGGTTCCTTCACTCGTTCACATCCACCAGCAGCACCTACCACAGGTCAGGTTCCTTCACTCGTTCATATCCACCAGCAGCACCTACCACAGGCCAGGTTCCTTCACCCGTTAACATCCCCCAGCAGCACCTATCACAGGTCAGGTTCCTTCACTCGTTCACATCCCCCAGCGGCACCTACTACCAGTCAGGTTCCTTCACTCGTTCACATCCCCCAGCAGCACCTACCACAGGTCAGGTTCCTTCACCCGTTCACATCCTCCAGCAACACTGGTGGTGGATGTGGTCAGGTTCCTTCACTCGTTCACATCCCCCAGCAGCACCTACTTCCGGTCAGGTTCCTTCACTCTTTCACATCCACCAGCAGCACCTACCACAGGTCAGGTTCCTTCACTCGTTCATATCCACCAGCAGCACCTACCACAGGCCAGGTTCCTTCACTCGTTCACATCCACCAGCAGCACCTACCACAGGCCAGGTTCCTTCACTCGTTCACATCCACCAGCAGCACCTACCACAGGTCAAGTTCCTTCACTCGTTCACATCCCCCAGCAGCACCTACTTCCGGTCAGGTTCCTTCACTCGTTCACATCCACCAGCAGCACCTACCACAGGTCAGGTTCCTTCACTCGTTCATATCCACCAGCAGCACCTACCACAGGCCAGGTTCCTTCACCCGTTAACATCCCCCAGCAGCACCTATCACAGGTCAGGTTCCTTCCCAGCAAACACAAATCATCTACACAACGTTCGCCTATCTCTTGCCATAGGTGTGGGAATGATTTGCATTGAGAATGGTGCAGGAAAGCCTTTGAGAAACTTTTACTCAAAAAATCCAAACACAAAGGTTTAATTATAAATTGTTTTTCTACAATTATTTTCTTCCAAATGTAAAACAAATAGTTTTTACATGTTTAAATATAAAATTTATGGTGTTTTTTTGTAAAATTCATTAATAAATTGTGAATGATATATATTGGCTGAGTGAAACCTTTATAATCCATTTAGTTATAATTTGAACAGAAAAAAGTATTTTTCCAAATTTTCTAAAAATTGCTCTTTTTAACACAATTTGACTCCTTATACATTCCACTAAACACTATATCATGTTTAAATATATAATTTATGTATTATTCTCTAAAATAATTTATATAAATTATATAAGTTGTTGGAAAGTGGTGTTAAGGATTCTGAAAACATTTTGTTGTGTTAATATGTTCTTATTAACTATGTCTCAAGTTCACAGTTTATCAAACAAGAATATTAACATTCGTCAACTCTTAAAATCTTATATGTTATCTTGCTGGTGCAAAAAAGGGTGAATCTTTAGGAACAGCTATAGTATCTATATATCACAAATGGTGTTTTCCCTAACTCAAACAATGTAGGGTTTATTATTCTACACATATTTCTAATGACTCTTAGATGTTTACATTCTCTGAAGTATAATTGTGAAGGCTGTGTCCATCACTCTCAACACAGATTCTTAAACTCGTCTCTGCAGGTTCAACTATATAATTAGTTTCCATTTTGAATTTCCATGGACATTTGTATCCAAAATGAAACCAATGTGGTTTCCTTCAGCGCCTTCAGCCAGCACATTTGCTCATTCATTTCCACAGATTCCAACAAGGTAGGGGATTTACAGAAATTTGTATATTCATATTGTTATATATTAAAAATATGAATGCAGTTCAATATGATAAGACAAATACATGAGTTTATGATAAATTCGTTTTCTGTGATATACCATTGATATGCTCTTTTTTTCTTTAAACGGCAGACTAAACTAAAGTGCTCACATCAACAGATTTGATGTATAAATGGTCAACGCTCAACAGAGTTAGTATAAATGTATTAGTATAAATCTTACTTGTCTCATTGTTAATTCACATTCAATGTCAACTTGTGGTTTTGATGTGGCACGTTTGGCCAAGACACCCCACCCCATTATGCACCCCATACCCATCTTGTGGGCGGTTGTGGAAAGGGTTACAGAGGCACATAATGGGCTCAGGGACTGAACCCCACAATTCATTTAGCTAAGCAAGTTACAATCTTGATGAGCTAGTTACAAAATTCAATATAAGTCATCACATCAACAATGGGTTCGAGATCGACCTCAAGTACAGGTTCTAAATTAAGCAACTGACATATGTGGAGAGCTAGTATCAAAATTTATATGTTTGTCCTGCACACCGTCCCCCATCCAGTGGGCAGCGGTGGATAGGTTACAATCACTTAGTTGTTATCTACAGTTAGCAAACTGGGGATATTTGGCTAAAATTTCTGGTAGCAGATCATTTTGAATGAAATATTGACACATCGCTGGAACATTGGTTATAGAATTGTCTCTAAATTCATGTATCTTTTCGCACTCCATCACATAGTGACGGAGGGTGTGCGAATAATTTTGTTGACACAGTTTACATTTGGTCAGGTCTACATCAGCAGATAATGAGAATTCCCAGAGATACTTGTAACCGAGTCTAAGCCGAGCAGTAGTAACATCTAGAAGTCTGCTGATTTTATTGGATGATCCATAGATGTGTGGCTCCTCTTGTATGATATGTATGATAGATGGAATTACTAGTTCCAGTTTCTAGGCAGGCGATGAGTACTCACAATAACCTTAATTAAGCGTCAAAACAAAAATGTGTATACTCTTTTTACTCTCCTGACCTTAGTTCTCGAGCTATGTATTTCATTTTGGTACCAACGTGTTCGCAATAACATTCTCTAGAAGAAAATCAGCAAAAACGGTCACCAAAAGTTATATGAATACCAGCACCCAATAAATACCTACGTAGATGACTCGCCGTGAGTGCCCAAGAGCAACAAAATGTTTTTACTCTTGGGATTGTTATCACTTCCACACTTGTCCTACAGCGTTAATTTTGGTATCAATGTACTCGCAATGAAATTCCCAACACGGTGATATGAATATAAACGTAGAATAATGGTCGCTGCCCACCCGCAAGAGTGTGGGAAGTGGCGGAACTGTTACCCAGTATTGGTGACAAGACGACACATGGGCGATACAGTGCTTTGAAAGTTTATAATTATATCACTGTCCTGACATTATTATTGTATGTACGTCATTCATTTTTGTGCCAATGTTTTCGCAATAGAATGTTCTATGAGCCCGTAGGTAAAAAAGAGCAACAAAGCGTAAGATAGAATAGCACCATATATAAAACAACGCTGGTACATATCAGTGAGCGTCAAACACACACGAAATGTGTGTGTTTGATGGTGGTCAAACGATGTTTGATGTGTTTGATCAGGTGATGTCCTGATCCGCATAATTAAAGTATGAATTATGTTGAGAAAAAATAAGAAAAAAGGGAAAAAACAGGGGTGGGAGAAACATGACAGAAAAAGAGTAAAAATACAATTTGGTCAACAAAACAGCATTGTTTAAAATAAAAGATATGGATTGACATTTTGGGGGTTAGGTTGGTAGGTTACATTGAGTTAATTAGGTAGTACTTAGTGTTTATCTGTTATAGATAGGAGCTGCCTGGTATGGGCCAATAGGCCTTCTGCAGTTACCTTTGTTTTTATGTTTTTGCCCTGTAACCTAAATGGTTAGAGAGGCACATATATGGGCTTAGGGACTGAACCCCACACTACATTTAGCTAAGCTGGTTACAATCTTGATGATATAGTTACAAAATTCTGTATAAGTCGTCACATTATCAATGGGTTCGAGATCAACCACAATTTCCTGAATAGATATAACAAAGGGGATATTAATAGGGTATTAAAATTGTCAACACAAGATAGAACACGAAACAATGGGTATAAATTGGATAAGTTTAGATTTAGGAAAGACTTGGGTAAATACAGGGTCAGTAACAGGGTTGTTGATTTGTGGAATTTTTCTTAACTTATAAATTTATCTTTATTTATCTTAAACTGGTTGGGAGAGGTACAGTTTTTAACATAATTGGGAAGGTCATTCCACATTCGAGGTCTCTTGATTTGTAAAGCATTTCTAGTTTGACTAAGTCGTACTCTTGGAATATAAAATAGGTATTTGTTTCTGGTGTGGTGCTCATGGGATCTGTTACAACCTTCTAGGAAGCTTTTAAGGTCAGGATTGACATTACAGTGCAGCGTTTTATATATATAAAATACACATGAGAGTATGTGCAGGGACTTAATATCTAACATATTCAGAGATTTGAGTAAGGGGTCCATATATACTGCCCGGTTGCCTGAAATGCTATAGGCCTACTATAGTGGCTTTAGGTATTGTATGCACTAGCTCTATCTATAAATCCAACATTATGTTTGTAAATCAACTATGTATGTACTTTCCTGAATAAAATTGACTTTACTGTACACTTATATTCTCTGTGGATTTGTTACCCCTATCGTTTGGGAGAAAAAAAATGACTAATACGTTCGGCGAATGACTTTGACTTCAACTTCACTTTGACTTCGTTCATGTCATCGTATTTTCCGTAATATATAAAGGTTATGACAATGCAATTATATTATTGTGTGCAAATAAGTTTGAAATTTCATGTACCCTAAAAATATTAAAATAAAGAATAAGAATAATTAAATAATTGTTGTAGTAAATTGTCACACGTTCATCATACGCAAACGAACACACAGTGTGGAGCGTCAGTACAAGACCGCCGCCATTTTAAAACACGGCTTCGAATGTAAGTAATGTTTTTCTCGTACTAACACTGTGTTATGCAATAGATTAGGTCTTGAATTCACAAATTTAGTTGTTACATCTGACAGAGTATGTTAGACGGTGTAATGCTGGTCCATGTTGACGTATTTGTGGGCTTGATTGGTTTACATGTGATGGCACACAATATCGGCACCCCACAACATGCTGTTGAAGTTGGAATGCATGGCATAGGCTCCTCACACAATGTTCTTTATGTGGTCCTCAGGTGATAGTTTTCTATTTAGAACCACCCCTAGATCTCTTTCTTTATCAGAATTCCTTAAAGATTTCTCACATGGTTTTCCTAATGATAGATTGTGGGCTGTAAGGGACAGGTTTGATGTATGGATTAGTTGATAGAAGTTCCAGTCCACCTGTAGACAGGGATCTCACATCAGCTTGTATATTATACAAGGATAAGATTTGATAAATTCAGTTATTTGACTGAACACTGGCTCTGTTTAAATCAGAGATTTAAACATACATAGTCTAACCTAGCTCCTTTCTTTTTTACCTAGCCTAACCTAGCCTAACCTAGCACACAATATCGGCACCCCACAACATGCTGTTGAAGTTGGAATGCATGGCATAGGCTCCTCACACAATGTTCTTTATGTGGTCCTCAGGTGATAGTTTTCTATTTAGAACCACCCCTAGATCTCTTTCTTTATCAGAATTCCTTAAAGATTTCTCACATGGTTTTCCTAATGATAGATTGTGGGCTGTAAGGGACAGGTTTGATGTATGGATTAGTTGATAGAAGTTCCAGTCCACCTGTAGACAGGGATCTCACATCAGCTTGTATATTATACAAGGATAAGATTTGATAAATTCAGTTATTTGACTGAACACTGGCTCTGTTTAAATCAGAGATTTAAACATACATAGTCTAACCTAGCTCCTTTCTTTTTTACCTAGTCTAACCTAGCTTGTTTTCCCAAGCCGGTCTATGGCCCATGTTTTTTTTCGATGCCTCAGTGGTCCATGCACATGTCCGTTCAAGGGGATTAAATAGCCGTTCTATGGCCCCAGGGTTTTACGAACTTCTTTTTCCCAAGCCGGTCTATGGCCCGTGTTTTTTTTTATGCCTCAGTGGTCCATGCACAGGTCCGTTCAAGGGGATTAAATAGCCGTTCTATGGCCCCAGGGTTTTCTCAAATTTTCTTTCATAGCCGGTCTATGGCCCCTGGGTTTTACGAACTTTTTTAGAATCTGGATGTAGCAGGTGCTCAATTGTCAAAAGTGAAAAATTGGTTTTGTCTTCCGAATGCACCATTTCTGTAAATTTGCTAATAATCTTTTAAAAATAGTAAATGCCATTATTTTTGCAAAATTATTACGAGATCTATTATACTAATAACGGTTTGATAAAATACAGTAGATTGCCTACTGGATAATAGTTCCAGTCCACCTGTAGACAGGGATCTCACATCAGCTTGTATATTATACAAGGATAAGATTTGATAAATTCAGTTATTTGACTGAACACTGGCTCTGTTTAAATCAGAGATTTAAACATACATAGTCTAACCTAGCTCCTTTCTTTTTTACCTAGCCTAACCTAGCTTGTTTTCCCAAGCCGGTCTATGGCCCATGTTTTTTTTTATGCCTCAGTGGTCCATGCACAGGTCCGTTCAAGGGGATTAAATAGCCGTTCTATGGCCCCAGGGTTTTCTCAAATTTTCTTTCATAGCCGGTCTATGGCCCCTGGGTTTTACGAACTTTTTTAGAATCTGGATGTAGCAGGTGCTCAATTGTCAAAAGTGAAAAATTGGTTTTGTCTTCCGAATGCACCATTTCTGTAAATTTGCTAATAATCTTTTAAAAATAGTAAATGCCATTATTTTTGCAAAATTATTACGAGATCTATTATACTAATAACGGTTTGATAAAATACAGTAGATTGCCTACTGGATAATAGTTCCAGTCCACCTGTAGACAGGGATCTCACATCAGCTTGTATATTATACAAGGATAAGATTTGATAAATTCAGTTATTTGACTGAACACTGGCTCTGTTTAAATCAGAGATTTAAACATACATAGTCTAACCTAGCTCCTTTCTTTTTTACCTAGCCTAACCTAGCTTGTTTTCCCAAGCCGGTCTATGGCCCATGTTTTTTTTCGATGCCTCAGTGGTCCATGCACATGTCCGTTCAAGGGGATTAAATAGCCGTTCTATGTCCCCAGGGTTTTACGAACTTCTTTTTCCCAAGCCGGTCTATGGCCCGTGTTTTTTTTTATGCCTCAGTGGTCCATGCACAGGTCCGTTCAAGGGGATTAAATAGCCGTTCTATGGCCCCAGGGTTTTCTCAAATTTTCTTTCATAGCCGGTCTATGGCCCCTGGGTTTTACGAACTTTTTTTCCCAAGCCGGTCTATGGCCCCTGGGATTTATGAACTTTTTTTCCCAAGCCGGTCTATGGCGTGTATGTTAAATAAACCAAATTTTTCACTTTTGACAATTGAGCACCTGCTACATCCAGATTCTAGGGAGGAAAGGAATATAATATAATATCTAATATATCTATCTGTGTGAAATAGATTAAATCCATTTATTTGATATTCAGCTAATAGTTCTGTATTTTCTACATTCATCCATGTTTTGGTAAGTGCAATAATATGTATTGTTTCATTGCAGATTAGAGATTCAAGATAGTTCTAGATTTCCGAAGTACTGAAACGCGCGCCATACAGGCTTGGTGGATCTAGGTGCAAGGTAAAATTATTTACATTTACTTGTTTTGTATTTATGTTTTGTATTTATATGCATATATGCATTTATATGCATTATTCTATAGAATAATAGATCTCGTAATAATTTTGCAAAAATAGTGGCATTTACTATTTTTAAAAGATTATTAAAAAATTTACTGATATGGTGCATTCGGAAGGGCGAAGAGGGAGAACGGCCTGTTGACATAGCTCGGGTGCAGGGGGGGGGGGGTTGTGTAAAAGCCTGGTTTGTGCCTCGGAGAGGCTATGGGATCCAGTAAGTTCAGTAGAACTTCGGTTTCAACCCTTTTACCCTGTTGTAGCTCAGTCGATTAAGGCAGTGTCTGGGATGCTCCCGGACGCAGGTTCGAATCCTCGTCACGGCCCTTGTGGATTTGTTCATTTGATGCATCACGTTATTGTGATCTGTGTGTGTAATTCTTCACTTGCTACAGCAACAGGAATGTGTGTGTATGTATTTGTGTTGTTGAATATGACCGAAAGTGTAAGATTAATGATTCTAACACAAATCGTCTGAATATTTGTTTTTCTTCACTGTCGAGAGTAGTTAAAAAAATTTACTCGAGTTTATTTTCACACTTTATTTATGGTCCTTAAGTCCCTCTCCTTAATGCTGCTGCTGTTTCTCGCATCTTTGCATCGCTTGTATGTTTGGGGGTTTGGCCTCTTGCTATATATTGATTCCATTTGTGTGTGTTTGGGTCTCAGGCCCTCTCGCAATTTCTGTTGAACAAACCCCTTTTCCTAGTTCTGCATCTCTCCTTTGGTACAAATTTTGTTGTGCTTTTATCATATATTTCACAAAACTTGACATACATTTCATTTACTTCATGTCCTATCAGCAAGTGTTTGTCAAATTCTTTAAGGAAAGTTTATCATCCTGATTGCAGATCTCTAGCGATATTATGTCAACTTCTTGTGGATTCGCAATCATTATTTAATTTACCTTTAGGTGTTCTTTCACCAGCACAGCAACACTGTACCTCTCCCAACCAGTTTAAGATAAAAACTAAGTACTAACTAATTAACTCAATGTAACCTACCTTACCCCCAAAATGACAACCCATGTCTTCTATTTTAAACAATGCTGTTTTGTTGACCAAATTGTATTTTTGTTTTTTTCTGCAATGTTTCCCCCCCCCCCCCCCACCACTCTACCACCACATTGAGTTTAGTAGCTCTGTGCACGTCAGGTGCTGTTTAATATACAGACCTACTCCTCCATTTGACCTAGTTTCTCTATCACATCTATATCACTTTGTGCTTTAGCCCTGGTGGAGCTTGGTCCACCAGGGTGTTGTTTGGAGTGGCCCGCAGATCCACATACAGTCTGCATATGATATACAGTCTGTTGATCAATTAAACTACAGTAGTTAGTTTTATTCACCGAATGCACCAATATGTGTTCATTCTTCCCAGATGAAGGAACTAGGTAATATTCATCATCTGAATGCACCATCTGATGCTTTAACACACTCATGATACACGAAAGGTTTAAAAAACTTTTAAAACTTTTAAAACTTTTTGACCTATGTATTTAAAAGCAATTCTAAAGTTAAAAAGTGTAGCATAGGCCCCTCGCAGAATGTTCTTAATATGATCCTCAGGTTATAGTTTTCTATCTAAAACCACCCCTAGATCTCTTTCTTGATCAGAATTCTTTATAGATCTCAGTGGCTCGATCATAGAAACTGCTCTAAATCCTTGTTGGCCTGGATTGTGGAGGTCATTGGTCTCTATAAAACTAGTAATCTGACTCCTGATCACTCTCAAATAATTTTATTATGTGGGATGTTAGTGCAACTGGTCTATAATTCTTTGCCAATGCTTGTGTTGTGTTGTGTTGTTTTGGTAGTGATGTGCAATGTGTTGTTTTGGTAGTGATTCGTTCAGTTCTGGTAGTAGTGCGGTTGTTGTGTAGTGTAGTACTTGTGTGCTTGTTAATGACTTGTATTCCAGTCTTGTGGGTATCTCCTTTCCCCTACGGGCCAACTGCTTTGTTCTTACCTAGCATTTTGCTTTGTTTGGGTATGAATGTTTGTGTGCCGTATATTTTGCAAAATTTGCCATATATCTCATTATTTACTCCTCTGCCTAGCAACAAGTCTGTCTAATTATACTCATTAACTGTTTTTCAAAGTTCCCCATAGTGTCCTTTATTGAAATCGAGTTCATGAACCGTTTCAATGTTCTTATTTTCTTCTAGATTATATCTTAAAGTATATTTAAATGTTAGTTATTATTGTTATTAAATGTTATTGTGACATTGCATTGCAATTGAGCTATGTTGTTTACCATACCGTTCATTTCGTGAGTATAAGTATAGATGCCACACTTGTGACAGGTAAAACCATGCCTTTTTTGAAAAACAGCACCGTCTGTTGCACGTAAGAGCAACCCACACTATATTATGTTGCGATATTATTTCAATATTTCCGATTGTATTGATAATTTGAATTTTCATAGATTTCAATTTATTTTCATTTCGATTTAATAATTTTGTGTGACATTGCATTGAAATTGAGCTGTGTTGTTTACCATACTGTTCATTTCATGAGTATAGTTTATTTTTTTATTTTTTTCATTTCATTTTTTTAGCTGTTCTTATTTTTCAGTGATGGGAATATCAGATCATTTGATGTTCCCAATTTTCTGATGGAAGCATCAGACCAATATAGAATGCATCGGATGAGGTAGTTTGGAATGGTGGGGAGGACGAGAGGGGGGTATGGTGGGGAAGACGAGGGGACAGAGGAGAGGGTAATGGTGGGGAGGACGAGGGGACTGGGGAGTTGGGGATGGTGGGGACAGGGGAATGCTGGGGAGGACAAAGGGACAGGTGAATGGGAGATGGTGGGGGAGGAAGAAGGACAGGGGAGGGGAAAATGGTAAGGAGGACGATGGGACAGGGAAGTGGGAATAGTGGGGATGATGTGGGGACAGGGAAGTGGGAAGGACGAGAGGACTGTGGAATGGGGAATAGCAAAGTGAATTATAATTATATATATTAATTAATTCTTATAAATTTCCAGAAGCCTGTATCAACACCCACACTAATGCAACTGAAAGAGATGTTGAGACAAGTATTGCTAATATGTTGAAGAACGCCCCAAACAAACTCGGTGGAAACAGATACAAGGTAAAGTTTGCCAATTTGCTGTAGTCTAATTCAATTTCTTTTTAGTAATCTTCGAGAACATTTATGCTATGAATAAGATAAAATAATGTAACTGATTTTGATTTATTTACTATTTATTATTTATTTACCGTTATTAGTATAATAGATCTCGTAATAATTTTGCAAAAATAATGGCATTTACTATTTTAAAAAGCTCGGGTGCAGGGGGGGGGGTTATGTAAAAGCCTGGTTTGTGCCTCGGAGAGGCTATGGGATCCAGTAAGATCGTCCTTCCTTTCTTCCCTAGAATCTGGATGTAGCAGGTGCTCAATTGTCAAAAGTGAAAAATTGGTTTTGTCTTCCGAATGCACCATTTCTGTAAATTTGCTAATAATCTTTTAAAAATAGTAAATGCCATTATTTTTGCAAAATTATTACGAGATCTATTATACTAATAACGGTTTGATAAAATACAGTAGACTGCCTACTGGTTTTACCTGTAATAAGGTTTGATACAGATGATTATGATTATGGTTTTGGCCTCCACCACCCTCTCACCTAACTTGTTCCAACCATGTCTACCACGGTTTTGTCTTCCGAATGCACCATTTCTGTAAATTTGCTAATAATCTTTTAAAAATAGTAAATGCCATTATTTTTGCAAAATTATTACGAGATCTATTATACTAATAACGGTTTGATAAAATACAGTAGACTGCCTACTGGTTTTACCTGTAATAAGGTTTGATACAGATGATTATGATTATGGTTTTGGCCTCCACCACCCTCTCACCTAACTTGTTCCAACCATGTCTACCACGGTTTTGTCTTCCGAATGCACCATTTCTGTAAATTTGCTAATAATCTTTTAAAAATAGTAAATGCCATTATTTTTGCAAAATTATTACGAGATCTATTATACTAATAACGGTTTGATAAAATACAGTAGACTGCCTACTGGTTTTACCTGTAATAAGGTTTGATACAGATGATTATGATTATGGTTTTGGCCTCCACCACCCTCTCACCTAACTTGTTCCAACCATGTCTACCACGGTTTTGTCTTCCGAATGCACCATTTCTGTAAATTTGCTAATAATCTTTTAAAAATAGTAAATGCCATTATTTTTGCAAAATTATTACGAGATCTATTATACTAATAACGGTTTGATAAAATACAGTAGACTGGTTTTACCTGTAATAAGGTTTGATACAGATGATTATGATTATGGTTTTGGCCTCCACCACCCTCTCACCTAACTTGTTCCAACCATGTCTACCACGGTTTTGTCTTCCGAATGCACCATTTCTGTAAATTTGCTAATAATCTTTTAAAAATAGTAAATGCCATTATTTTTGCAAAATTATTACGAGATCTATTATACTAATAACGGTTTGATAAAATACAGTAGACTGCCTACTGGTTTTACCTGTAATAAGGTTTGATACAGATGATTATGATTATGGTTTTGGCCTCCACCACCCTCTCACCTAACTTGTTCCAACCATGTCTACCACGGTTTTGTCTTCCGAATGCACCATTTCTGTAAATTTGCTAATAATCTTTTAAAAATAGTAAATGCCATTATTTTTGCAAAATTATTACGAGATCTATTATACTAATAACGGTTTGATAAAATACAGTAGACTGCCTACTGGTTTTACCTGTAATAAGGTTTGATACAGATGATTATGATTATGGTTTTGGCCTCCACCACCCTCTAACCTAACTTGTTCCAACCATGTCTACCACGGTTTTGTCTTCCGAATGCACCATTTCTGTAAATTTGCTAATAATCTTTTAAAAATAGTAAATGCCATTATTTTTGCAAAATTATTACGAGATCTATTATACTAATAACGGTTTGATAAAATACAGTAGACTGCCTACTGGTTTTACCTGTAATAAGGTTTGATACAGATGATTATGATTATGGTTTTGGCCTCCACCACCCTCTCACCTAACTTGTTCCAACCATGTCTACCACGGTTTTGTCTTCCGAATGCACCATTTCTGTAAATTTGCTAATAATCTTTTAAAAATAGTAAATGCCATTATTTTTGCAAAATTATTACGAGATCTATTATACTAATAACGGTTTGATAAAATACAGTAGACTGCCTACTGGTTTTACCTGTAATAAGGTTTGATACAGATGATTATGATTATGGTTTTGGCCTCCACCACCCTCTCACCTAACTTGTTCCAACCATGTCTACCACGGTTTTGTCTTCCGAATGCACCATTTCTGTAAATTTTCTAATAATCTTTTAAAAATAGTAAATGCCATTATTTTTGCAAAATTCCTGAATATTGTCAAAATGACGGAAACCCATATGTCAAAAACACATGGAGATATACCAATCCTGGAAGACATTCTTCCATCCCCACTTGAAACTGTTGAGCAGGTGGAAAGTCTGTCACATGAGCTAAAAGTTAACAGTGAATATAAAAAGAGTATGGTAAGTGTTGCTTAATTCTTTTAGCCTGAGTATGGTAAGTGTTGCTGAATTTTTTTAGCCTTGTACATATGTCTTTTGATTAGTTTTTTTGCAGATGAAGGAAGGTGGGGTGGCACATAATTGATTGTTCAGTGTTATGTTTAAGGTACAAATAAAACAAAAGCAAAAGTTACTCAAATTCGTTGATTTTTGTAATAGTTAAGAAGGAAAATATTTTAATGCTATTTATTTAATACAGTTGGAAATTAGAAAATCTAATGTTGAGATTGAAAGATATATATTATTCTCTATTACCTTACAGCTTATGCATTATTTTAACAGGTCCAGACGCTGTCTCAAATGGGCGGTGCAAGCTGTGGAGACACAGTGAGACGAATGATGAGGAGGATAGGGACCTATGGGGTCTGGTCTCAGTATTCACTCGTTGGGCGCAAGAGGAAACGTGTCTTCAAAACCTTGGATATTTGTAATGTAATAATAAGTACGTAAATTTGACATTTTTTTTGGATTATATATATGTCTGCATGTATTATGTATTATACTTGCATGCTTGTTAATGACTTGTATTCTAGTCTTGTGGGTATCTCCTTTCTCCTACGGGCCAAATGCTTTGTTCTTACCTAGCATTTTGCTTTGTTTGGGTATGAATGTTTGTGTACCTTCATTGTATATTTTGCAAAATTTGCCATATATCTCATTACTCCTCTGCCTAGCAACAAGTCTGTCTAATTATACTCAATAACTATTTTTCAAAGTTCCCCATAGTGTCCTTTATTGAAATAGAGTTCATGAACCGTTTCAATATCCTTATTTTCTTCTAGATTATATCTTAAAGTATATTTAAATGTTATTGTGACATTGCATTGCAATTGAGCTGCGTTGTTAACCATTCTGTTCATTTCATGAGTATATTTTATTTTCTATTTTTTCATATCATTTTTTTTATCTGTTTTTATTTTTCAGTGATGGGAATATCAGATCATTTGATGTTCCCATCAGAAAATTGGGAAAGTCAGATCTTTTGATGTTCCCAATTTTCAGATGGAAGCATCAGACCATCATGGAATGCATGGGATGAGGTAGTTTAGAATGGTGGGGAGGACGACAGGGGGGATGGTGGGGAAGACGAGGGAACAGAGGAGAGGGTAATGGTGGGGAGGACGAGGGGACAGGGGAATGGAGAATGCTGGGGAGGACAAAGGGGACGAGGGGACGGAGGAAGACTGGAGAACAGGGGAACACCTAAATAAAAGCCAACAATGTTATTACTCTGTGGCTTCTTGTCTCCTGACAAAAAGAATTATAATTATATATATTAATTAATTCTTATAACTTTCCAGAAGCCTGTATCAACACCCACACTAATGCAACTGAAAGAGATGTTGAGACAAGTATTGCTGATATGTTGAAGAACGCCCCAAACAAACACGGTGGAAACAGATACAAGGTAAAGTTTGCCAATTTGCTGTAGTCTAATTCAATCTCTTTTTAGTAATCTTTGTGAACATTTATGCTATGAATAAGATAAAATAATGTAATTGATTTTGACTAAATATGTAGATATATTTAATTTTCTGAGCACTAATAATGAAAGAAAACCAAAATAAGAGGTGGCTACTATCTCTAATAATGGGCTGGAATAATACAGGATATATATTTATATATATATATATTTATTTATATAAATATATATATGATATATATATTCTATTCTATTAGTCTATTCTATTCTATAGTTTTATATAGATTCTTGTTTTAGTTTTTTTCTATAATATGGAAAGGGTTTTTAATTAATAAATTAAATATTATATAATAAAATAATGTATTATTGAAAACAATTAGTAACAAACAATATTTCATTACAGGGTGGTGAAGCAAGAATACATGTGCATCACATAGCAGAGTCGGATATGACGAATAATGAAAACAGCGGAGAGCCTGGTGCATGGCATACCGCTGAATCTTCTCTAATGTCTATATAGAAGAATCTTTGTTTCTGTGTGTATATATGTATATATATCATAATTAATATATATATATATATATATATATATATATATATATATATATATATATATATATATATATATATATATATATATATATATATATATAACCTATATATATATATATATATATATATATATTTATATATATATTTATATATATATATATATTTATATATATATTTATATATATATATATATATTTATATATATATTTATATATATATATATTTATATATATATTTATATATATATATATATTTATATATATATTTATATATTGTTTACTAGGATTTCTCTGGCGATGGTTTGGTTATGGGAAGAGATTATATGTTCCTTAATGGAGCCCTGTTGTTTATGCATCGTTAAACGCCTAGAAAGAGATGTTGTTGTCTTGCCTATATACTGGGTTTTTTGGAGCTTACAGTCCCCAAGTGGGCATTTGAAGGCATAGACGACGTTAGTCTCTTTTAAAGCGTTCTGTTTCGTGTCTGGAGAGTTTCTCATGAGTAGACTGGCCGTTTTTCTGGTTTTATAGTAAATCGATTTACTATAAAACCAGAAAAACGGCCAGCCTACTCATGAGAAACTCTCCAGACACGAAACAGAACGCTTTAAAAGAGACTAACGTCGTCTATGCCTTCAAATACCCACTTGGGGACTGTAAGCTCCAAAAAACCCAGTATATAGGCAAGACAACAACATCTCTTTCTAGGCGTTTAACGATGCATAAACAACAGGGCTCCATTAAGGAACATATTTATATATATATATATATATTTATATATATATTTATATATATATATATATATTTATATATATATATATTTATATATATATATATTTATATATATATATATATATATTTATATATATATATATTTATATATATATATATTTATATATATATATATTTATATATATATATATATTTATATATATATATATATTTATATATATATATTAGGTTAGGTTTGGTAGGGTTGGTTAGTTATCATATATCTACGTATAACTAGCTAGTTTTACCTTTATATATATAATATTTATATATATATATATTATATAAAAAGTTTGTGAGGAAGACCTCTGGTGCCAATGTGGGGACCCATAGCATAGGAGAAGAAAATAAAAAGTATTCAGAGGAGACCTTGTGGTCACTCACTAAACACTAATATTATCTTCTACCACCCCCATTCTTTTGTATATACACATATATTTGCTTTATTTGAACTTTGTTACAAAGAGGGAGTTACATATAGGTTACAAAGATGGTTATCATATATATATTATTTATATATATATATTATTTATATATATATATATTATTTATATATATATATATATTATTTATATATATATATATTATTTATATATAAATATATTATTTATATATAAATATATTATTTATATATAAATATATTATTTATATATAAATATATATATATATAATATATATACTATTACACTACATTCTTATGTATTACACTAATATATATATATATATATATATATATATATATATATATATATATATATATATATATATATATATATATATATTATATAAATTATTTATATATATATTATATATATAATTATATAGGTCATATGTTTTTGTATTTTTGCTGATTTGTTAGTAAATAATAAAAGAAATATAAATTATTTGATTTTTTTACCCTTAAATTGGTTTTAATATTTAAATTGAAAACACTAATATAATATAAAAAATTTATTATTTAAAATATTTAAATATATTTAAAAATAAATATTTTTTATTTTCAAGAAATTTAACTTTAAACACAAAGATGTGAAAATGGTTCAGATAAGGCTCAAACCTTTCACAAGAGATTCATATTGGTGTATGAATGGATTATGAATGACTCATGTTAGGAGTGTAAGTTGCCACAACATCTCAAATTAGTGTTAGATACATATGTCTTGGTTATAAGTTTTGGAAACCTATTTAAGTCCACACACAATATCGTATCTGATACGATAAAACAAACGTTTCCAATACTTTCAAATACTTTCCAGATATGTTGTGGCAACCTAAAATTGTTTGCTGGGTTCACTCGTTCACATCCCCCAGCGGCACCTACTACCAGTCAGGTTCCTTCACTCGTTCACATCCCCCAGCAGCACCTACCACAGGTCAGGTTCCTTCACCCATTCACATCCTCCAGCAACACTGGTGGTGGATGTGGTGGATGTGGTCAGGTTCCTTCACTCGTTCACATCCCCCAGCGGCACCTACTACCAGTCAGGTTCCTTCACTCGTTCACATCCCCCAGCAGCACCTACCACAGGTCAGGTTCCTTCACTCGTTCACACCCACCAGCAGCACCCACCACAGGTCAGGTTCCTTCACCCGTTCACACCCACCAGCAGCACCCACCACAGGTCAGGTTCCTTCACCCATTCACATCCACCAGCAGCACCTACCACAGGCCAGGTTCCATCACCCGTTCACATCCCCCAGCAGCACCTACTTCCGGTCAGGTTCCTTCACTCATTTACATCCACCAGCAGCACCTACCACAGGTCAGCTTCCTTCACTCGTTCACATCCCCCAGCAGCACCTACTACAAGACAAGTTCCTTCACTCGTTCACATCCCCCAGCGGCACCTACTACCAGTCAGGTTCCTTCACTCGTTCACATCCCCCAGCAGCACCTACCACAGGTCGGGTTCCTACACTCGTTCACACCCACCAGCAGCACCTACCACAGGTCGGGATCCATCACCCGTTCACACCCACCAGCAGCACCTACCACAGGTCGGGATCCATCACCCGTTCACACCTCGCAGCAGCACCTACCACAGGTCAGGTTCCTTCACCAGTTCACATACCCTAGCAACACCTACCACAGGTCAGGTTCCTTCACCCGTTCACATCCACCAGCAGCACCTACCACAGGTCAGGTTCCTTCACCCGTTCACATCCCCCAGCAACACCTACAACAGGTCAGGTTCCTTCACCCGTTCACACCCCCCAACTGCACCTACCACAGGTTAGGTTCCTTCACCTATTCACATCCACCAGCAACACCTACCACAGGTTGGGTTCCTTCACCCGTTCACACCCCCTAGCAGCACCTACTACAGGTCAGGTTCCTTCACCCGTTCACATCCACCAGCAGCAAATACCACAGGTCAGGTTCCTTCACCCTTCACACCCCCCAGCAGCACCTACCACAGGTCAGGTTCCTTCACCCATTCACACCCACCAGCAGCACCCACCACAGGTCAGGTTCCTTCACCTGTTCACATCCACCAGCAGCACCTATTACAGGTCAGGTTCCTTCACTTGTTCACATCCACCAGCAGCACCTACCACAGGTCAGGTTCCTTCACTCGTTCACATCCCCCAGCAGCACCTACTTCCGGTCAGGTTCCTTCACTCGTTCACATCCACCAGCAGCACCTACCACAGGTCAGGTTCCTTCACTCGTTCATATCCACCAGCAGCACCTACCACAGGTCAGGTTCCTTCACCAGTTCACATACCCTAGCAACACCTACCACAGGTCAGGTTCCTTCACCCGTTCACATCACCCAGCAACACCTACAACAGGTCAGGTTCCTTCACCCGTTCACACCCCCCAACAGCACCTACCACAGGTTAGGTTCCTTCACCTATTCACATCCACCAGCAACACCTACCACAGGTTGGGTTCCTTCACCCGTTCACACCCCCTAGCAGCACCAACTACAGGTCAGGTTCCTTCACCCGTTCACATCCACCAGCAGCAAATACCACAGGTCAGGTTCCTTCACCCTTCACACCCCCCAGCAGCACCTACCACAGGTCAGGTTCCTTCACCCATTCACACCCACCAGCAGCACCCACCACAGGTCAGGTTCCTTCACCTGTTCACATCCACCAGCAGCACCTATTACAGGTCAGGTTCCTTCACTTGTTCACATCCACCAGCAGCACCTACCACAGGTCAGGTTCCTTCACTCGTTCACATCCCCCAGCAGCACCTACTTCCGGTCAGGTTCCTTCACTCGTTCACATCCACCAGCAGCACCTACCACAGGTCAGGTTCCTTCACTCGTTCATATCCACCAGCAGCACCTACCACAGGCCAGGTTACTTCACTCGTTCACATCCACCAGCAGCATATATTACAGGTCAGGTTCCTTCACTTGTTCACATCCACCAGCAGCACCTACCACAGGTCAGGTTCCTTCACTCGTTCACATCCCCCAGCAGCACCTACTTCCGGTCAGGTTCCTTCACTCGTTCACATCCACCAGCAGCACCTACCACAGGTCAGGTTCCTTCACTCGTTCATATCCACCAGCAGCACCTACCACAGGCCAGGTTCCTTCACCCGTTAACATCCCCCAGCAGCACCTATCACAGGTCAGGTTCCTTCACTCGTTCACATCCCCCAGCGGCACCTACTACCAGTCAGGTTCCTTTACTCGTTCACATCCCCCAGCAGCACCTACCACAGGTCAGGTTCCTTCTCCCGTTCACATCCTCCAGCAACACTGGTGCTGGATGTGGTGGATGTGGTCAGGTTCCTTCACTCGTTCACATCCCCCAGCAGCACCTACTTCCGGTCAGGTTCCTTCACTCTTTCACATCCACCAGCAGCACCTACCACAGGTCAGGTTCCTTCACTCGTTCATATCCACCAGCAGCACCTACCACAGGCCAGTTTCCTTCACTCGTTCACATCCACCAGCAGCACCTACCACAGGCCAGGTTCCTTCACTCGTTCACATCCACCAGCAGCACCTACCACAGGTCAAGTTCCTTCACTCGTTCACATCCCCCAGCAGCACCTACTTCCGGTCATGTTCCTTCACTCGTTCACATCCACCAGCAGCACCTACCACAGGTCAGGTTCCTTCACTCGTTCATATCCACCAGCAGCACCTACCACAGGCCAGGTTCCTTCACCCGTTAACATCCCCCAGCAGCACCTATCACAGGTCAGGTTCCTTCGTCGTTCACATCCCCCAGCGGCACCTACTACCAGTCAGGTTCCTTCACTCGTTCACATCCCCCAGCACCACCTACCACAGGTCAGGTTCCTTCACCCATTCACATCCTCCAGCAACACTGGTGGTGGATGTGGTGGATGTGGTCAGGTTTCTTCACTCGTTCACATCCCCCAGCGGCACCTACTACCAGTCAGGTTCCTTCACTCGTTCACATCCCCCAGCAGCACCTACCACAGGTCAGGTTCCTTCACCCGTTCACACCCACCAGCAGCACCCACCACAGGTCAGGTTCCTTCACCCGTTCACACCCACCAGCAGCACCCACCACAGGTCAGGTTCCTTCACCCGTTCACATCCACCAGCAGCACCTACCACAGGCCAGGTTCCATCACCCGTTCACATCCCCCAACAGCACCTACTTCCGGTCAGGTTCCTTCACTCATTTACATCCACCAGCAGCACCTACCACAGGTCAGCTTCCTTCACTCGTTCACATCCCCCAGCAGCACCTACTTCCAGACAGGTTCCTTCACTCGTTCACATCCACCAGCAGCACCTACCACAGGCCAGGTTCCTTCACTAGTTCACATCCACCAGCATCCCTTACCACAGGTCGGGTTCCTTCACCCGTTCACATCCACCAGCAGTACCTACCACAGGTCGGGTTCCTACACTCGTTCACACCCACCAGCAGCACCTACCACAGGTCGGGATCCATCACCCGTTCACACCCACCAGCAGCACCTACCACAGGTCGGGATCCATCACCCGTTCACACCCCCCAGCAGCACCTACCACAGGTCAGGTTCCTTCACCAGTTCACATACCCTAGCAACACCTACCACAGGTCAGGTTCCTTCACCCGTTCACATCCACCAGCAGCACCTACCACAGGTCAGGTTCCTTCACCCGTTCACATCCCCCAGCAACACCTACAACAGGTCAGGTTCCTTCACCCGTTCACACTCCCCAACAGCACCTACCACAGGTTAGGTTCCTTCACCTATTCACATCCACCAGCAACACCTACCACAGGTTGGGTTCCTTCACCCGTTCACACCCCCTAGCAGCACCTACTACAGGTCAGGTTCCTTCACCCGTTCACATCCACCAGCAGCAAATACCACAGGTCAGGTTCCTTCACCCTTCACACCCCCCAGCAGCACCTACCACAGGTCAGGTTCCTTCACCCGTTCACACCCACCAGCAGCACCCACCACAGGTCAGGTTCCTTCACCTGTTCACATCCATCAGCAGCACCTATTACAGGTCAGGTTCCTTCACTTGTTCACATCCACCAGCAGCACCTACCACAGGTCAGGTTCCTTCACTCGTTCATATCCACCAGCAGCACCTACCACAGGCCAGGTTCCTTCACTCTTTCACATCCACCAGCAGCATATATTACAGGTCAGGTTCCTTCACTTGTTCACATCCACCAGCAGCACCTACCACAGGTCAGGTTCCTTCACTCGTTCACATCCCCTAGCAGCACCTACTTCCGGTCAGGTTCCTTCACTCGTTCACATCCCCCAGCGCCACCTACTACCAGTTAGGTTCCTTCACTCGTTCACATCCCCCAGCAGCACCTACCACAGGTCAGGTTCCTTCACCCGTTCACATCCTCCAGCAACACTGGTGGTGGATGTGGTCAGGTTCCTTCACTCGTTCACATCCCCCAGCAGCACCTACTTCCGGTCAGGTTCCTTCACTTGTTCACATCCACCAGCAGCACCTACCACAGGTCAGGTTTCTTTACTCGTTCACATCCACCAGCAGCATATATTACAGGTCAGGTTCCTTCACTCGTTCACATCCACCAGCAGCACCTACCACAGGTCAGGTTCCTTTACTCGTTCATATCCACCAGCAGCACCTACCACAGGCCAGGTTCCTTCACCCGTTAACATCCCCCAGCAGCACCTACCACAGGTCAGGTTCCTTCACCCGTTCACATCCCCCAGCAGCACCTACTACCGGTCAGGTTCCTTCACTCGTTCACATCCACCAGCAGCACCTACCACAGGTCAGCCTAGCAAACACAAATCATCTACACAACGTTCGCCTATCTCTTGCCATAGGTGTGGGAATGATTTGCATTGAGAATGGTGCAGGAAAGCCTTTGAGAAACTTTTACTCAAAAAATCCAAACACAAAGGTTTAATTATAAATTGTTTTTCTACAATTATTTTCTTCCAAATGTAAAACAAATAGTTTTTACATGTTTAAATATAAAATTTATGGTGTTTTTTTGTAAAATTCATTAATAAATTGTGAATGATATATATTGGCTGAGTGAAACCTTTATAATCCATTTAGTTATAATTTGAACAGAAAAAAGTATTTTTCCAAATTTTCTAAAAATTGCTCTTTTTAACACAATTTGACTCCTTATACATTCCACTAAACACTATATCATGTTTAAATATATAATTTATGTATTATTCTCTAAAATAATTTATATAAATTATATAAGTTGTTGGAAAGTGGTGTTAAGGATTCTGAAAACATTTTGTTGTGTTAATATGTTCTTATTAACTATGTCTCAAGTTCACAGTTTATCAAACAAGAATATTAACATTCGTCAACTCTTAAAATCTTATATGTTATCTTGCTGGTGCAAAAAAGGGTGAATCTTTAGGAACAGCTATAGTATCTATATATCACAAATGGTGTTTTCCCTAACTCAAACAATGTAGGGTTTATTATTCTACACATATTTCTAATGACTCTTAGATGTTTACATTCTCTGAAGTATAATTGTGAAGGCTGTGTCCATCACTCTCAACACAGATTCTTAAACTCGTCTCTGCAGGTTCAACTGTATAATTAGTTTCCATTTTGAATTTCCATGGACATTTGTATCCAAAATGAAACCAATGTGGTTTCCTTCAGCGCCTTCAGCCAGCACATTTGCTCATTCATTTCCACAGATTCCAACAAGGTAGGGGATTTACAGAAATTTGTATATTCATATTGTTATATATTAAAAATATGAATGCAGTTCAATATGATAAGACAAATACATGAGTTTATGATAAATTCGTTTTCTGTGATATACCATTGATATGCTCTTTTTTTCTTTAAACGGCAGACTAAACTAAAGTGCTCACATCAACAGATTTGATGTATAAATGGTCAACGCTCAACAGAGTTAGTATAAATGTATTAGTATAAATCTTACTTGTCTCATTGTTAATTCACATTCAATGTCAACTTGTGGTTTTGATGTGGCACGTTTGGCCAAGACACCCCACCCCATTATGCACCCCATACCCATCTTGTGGGCGGTTGTGGAAAGGGTTACAGAGGCACATAATGGGCTCAGGGACTGAACCCCACAATTCATTTAGCTAAGCAAGTTACAATCTTGATGAGCTAGTTACAAAATTCAATATAAGTCATCACATCAACAATGGGTTCGAGATCGACCTCAAGTACAGGTTCTAAATTAAGCAACTGACATATGTGGAGAGCTAGTATCAAAATTTATATGTTTGTCCTGCACACCGTCCCCCATCCAGTGGGCAGCGGTGGATAGGTTACAATCACTTAGTTGTTATCTACAGTTAGCAAACTGGGGATATTTGGCTAAAATTTCTGGTAGCAGATCATTTTGAATGAAATATTGACACATCGCTGGAACATTGGTTATAGAATTGTCTCTAAATTCATGTATCTTTTCGCACTCCATCACATAGTGACGGAGGGTGTGCGAATAATTTTGTTGACACAGTTTACATTTGGTCAGGTCTACATCAGCAGATAATGAGAATTCCCAGAGATACTTGTAACCGAGTCTAAGCCGAGCAGTAGTAACATCTAGAAGTCTGCTGATTTTATTGGATGATCCATAGATGTGTGGCTCCTCTTGTATGATATGTATGATAGATGGAATTACTAGTTCCAGTTTCTAGGCAGGCGATGAGTACTCACAATAACCTTAATTAAGCGTCAAAACAAAAATGTGTATACTCTTTTTACTCTCCTGACCTTAGTTCTCGAGCTATGTATTTCATTTTGGTACCAACGTGTTCGCAATAACATTCTCTAGAAGAAAATCAGCAAAAACGGTCACCAAAAGTTATATGAATACCAGCACCCAATAAATACCTACGTAGATGACTCGCCGTGAGTGCCCAAGAGCAACAAAATGTTTTTACTCTTGGGATTGTTATCACTTCCACACTTGTCCTACAGCGTTAATTTTGGTATCAAT
>NW_027190374.1:0-41012 GCF_040958095.1 Procambarus clarkii | reverse complement strand
GCTTGACGAAAAATGCAGACTGACCCCACACTCATCTGGTGCCCTCGGGAAGTGGAGATGTTTGAGATATATATATCTCGAATTCTCAACTTCTTTTGTAGGGTCTGATGGTGTAGTGGGTTAAAGCATACTAGTTATGGCAGCTACTGGAAGGTAGTTGTGCTTTCTGGGTTCGAGTCTCACTGGTGGGTGTTGTCCAAAGATTGTTAATCTTCCCTTGTGGTTTATGCAAGTATAGGCTTATAAGCTGGACACGAGTTCTCTCACATTGACAGTGGCTTGACGAAAAATGCAGACTGACCCCACACTCATCTGGTGCCCTCGGGAAGTGGAGATGTTTGAGATATATATATCTCGAATTCTCAACTTCTTTTGTAGGGTCTGATGGTGTAGTGGGTTAAAGCATACTAGTTATGGCAGCTACTGGAAGGTAGTTGTGCTTTCTGGGTTCGAGTCTCACTGGTGGGTGTTGTCCAAAGATTGTTAATCTTCCCTTGTGGTTTATGCAAGTATAGGCTTATAAGCTGGACACGAGTTCTCTCACATTGACAGTGGCTTGACGAAAAATGCAGACTGACCCCACACTCATCTGGTGCCCTCGGGAAGTGGAGATGTTTGAGATATATATATCTCGAATTCTCAACTTCTTTTGTAGGGTCTGATGGTGTAGTGGGTTAAAGCATACTAGTTATGGCAGCTACTGGAAGGTAGTTGTGCTTTCTGGGTTCGAGTCTCACTGGTGGGTGTTGTCCAAAGATTGTTAATCTTCCCTTGTGGTTTATGCAAGTATAGGCTTATAAGCTGGACACGAGTTCTCTCACATTGACAGTGGCTTGACGAAAAATGCAGACTGACCCCACACTCATCTGGTGCCCTCGGGAAGTGGAGATGTTTGAGATATATATATCTCGAATTCTCAACTTCTTTTGTAGGGTCTGATGGTGTAGTGGGTTAAAGCATACTAGTTATGGCAGCTACTGGAAGGTAGTTGTGCTTTCTGGGTTCGAGTCTCACTGGTGGGTGTTGTCCAAAGATTGTTAATCTTCCCTTGTGGTTTATGCAAGTATAGGCTTATAAGCTGGACACGAGTTCTCTCACATTGACAGTGGCTTGACGAAAAATGCAGACTGACCCCACACTCATCTGGTGCCCTCGGGAAGTGGAGATGTTTGAGATATATATATCTCGAATTCTCAACTTCTTTTGTAGGGTCTGATGGTGTAGTGGGTTAAAGCATACTAGTTATGGCAGCTACTGGAAGGTAGTTGTGCTTTCTGGGTTCGAGTCTCACTGGTGGGTGTTGTCCAAAGATTGTTAATCTTCCCTTGTGGTTTATGCAAGTATAGGCTTATAAGCTGGACACGAGTTCTCTCACATTGACAGTGGCTTGACGAAAAATGCAGACTGACCCCACACTCATCTGGTGCCCTCGGGAAGTGGAGATGTTTGAGATATATATATCTCGAATTCTCAACTTCTTTTGTAGGGTCTGATGGTGTAGTGGGTTAAAGCATACTAGTTATGGCAGCTACTGGAAGGTAGTTGTGCTTTCTGGGTTCGAGTCTCACTGGTGGGTGTTGTCCAAAGATTGTTAATCTTCCCTTGTGGTTTATGCAAGTATAGGCTTATAAGCTGGACACGAGTTCTCTCACATTGACAGTGGCTTGACGAAAAATGCAGACTGACCCCACACTCATCTGGTGCCCTCGGGAAGTGGAGATGTTTGAGATATATATATCTCGAATTCTCAACTTCTTTTGTAGGGTCTGATGGTGTAGTGGGTTAAAGCATACTAGTTATGGCAGCTACTGGAAGGTAGTTGTGCTTTCTGGGTTCGAGTCTCACTGGTGGGTGTTGTCCAAAGATTGTTAATCTTCCCTTGTGGTTTATGCAAGTATAGGCTTATAAGCTGGACACGAGTTCTCTCACATTGACAGTGGCTTGACGAAAAATGCAGACTGACCCCACACTCATCTGGTGCCCTCGGGAAGTGGAGATGTTTGAGATATATATATCTCGAATTCTCAACTTCTTTTGTAGGGTCTGATGGTGTAGTGGGTTAAAGCATACTAGTTATGGCAGCTACTGGAAGGTAGTTGTGCTTTCTGGGTTCGAGTCTCACTGGTGGGTGTTGTCCAAAGATTGTTAATCTTCCCTTGTGGTTTATGCAAGTATAGGCTTATAAGCTGGACACGAGTTCTCTCACATTGACAGTGGCTTGACGAAAAATGCAGACTGACCCCACACTCATCTGG
Source organism: Procambarus clarkii (assembly GCF_040958095.1). Classification (NCBI taxonomy): domain Eukaryota; kingdom Metazoa; phylum Arthropoda; class Malacostraca; order Decapoda; family Cambaridae; genus Procambarus; species Procambarus clarkii. Next base: position 38,757 of record NW_027190374.1, on the reverse strand, counting down.
TGCCCTCGGGAAGTGGAGATGTTTGAGATATATATATCTCGAATTCTCAACTTCTTTTGTAGGGTCTGATGGTGTAGTGGGTTAAAGCATACTAGTTATGGCAGCTACTGGAAGGTAGTTGTGCTTTCTGGGTTCGAGTCTCACTGGTGGGTGTTGTCCAAAGATTGTTAATCTTCCCTTGTGGTTTATGCAAGTATAGGCTTATAAGCTGGACACGAGTTCTCTCACATTGACAGTGGCTTGACGAAAAATGCAGACTGACCCCACACTCATCTGGTGCCCTCGGGAAGTGGAGATGTTTGAGATATATATATCTCGAATTCTCAACTTCTTTTGTAGGGTCTGATGGTGTAGTGGGTTAAAGCATACTAGTTATGGCAGCTACTGGAAGGTAGTTGTGCTTTCTGGGTTCGAGTCTCACTGGTGGGTGTTGTCCAAAGATTGTTAATCTTCCCTTGTGGTTTATGCAAGTATAGGCTTATAAGCTGGACACGAGTTCTCTCACATTGACAGTGGCTTGACGAAAAATGCAGACTGACCCCACACTCATCTGGTGCCCTCGGGAAGTGGAGATGTTTGAGATATATATATCTCGAATTCTCAACTTCTTTTGTAGGGTCTGATGGTGTAGTGGGTTAAAGCATACTAGTTATGGCAGCTACTGGAAGGTAGTTGTGCTTTCTGGGTTCGAGTCTCACTGGTGGGTGTTGTCCAAAGATTGTTAATCTTCCCTTGTGGTTTATGCAAGTATAGGCTTATAAGCTGGACACGAGTTCTCTCACATTGACAGTGGCTTGACGAAAAATGCAGACTGACCCCACACTCATCTGGTGCCCTCGGGAAGTGGAGATGTTTGAGATATATATATCTCGAATTCTCAACTTCTTTTGTAGGGTCTGATGGTGTAGTGGGTTAAAGCATACTAGTTATGGCAGCTACTGGAAGGTAGTTGTGCTTTCTGGGTTCGAGTCTCACTGGTGGGTGTTGTCCAAAGATTGTTAATCTTCCCTTGTGGTTTATGCAAGTATAGGCTTATAAGCTGGACACGAGTTCTCTCACATTGACAGTGGCTTGACGAAAAATGCAGACTGACCCCACACTCATCTGGTGCCCTCGGGAAGTGGAGATGTTTGAGATATATATATCTCGAATTCTCAACTTCTTTTGTAGGGTCTGATGGTGTAGTGGGTTAAAGCATACTAGTTATGGCAGCTACTGGAAGGTAGTTGTGCTTTCTGGGTTCGAGTCTCACTGGTGGGTGTTGTCCAAAGATTGTTAATCTTCCCTTGTGGTTTATGCAAGTATAGGCTTATAAGCTGGACACGAGTTCTCTCACATTGACAGTGGCTTGACGAAAAATGCAGACTGACCCCACACTCATCTGGTGCCCTCGGGAAGTGGAGATGTTTGAGATATATATATCTCGAATTCTCAACTTCTTTTGTAGGGTCTGATGGTGTAGTGGGTTAAAGCATACTAGTTATGGCAGCTACTGGAAGGTAGTTGTGCTTTCTGGGTTCGAGTCTCACTGGTGGGTGTTGTCCAAAGATTGTTAATCTTCCCTTGTGGTTTATGCAAGTATAGGCTTATAAGCTGGACACGAGTTCTCTCACATTGACAGTGGCTTGACGAAAAATGCAGACTGACCCCACACTCATCTGGTGCCCTCGGGAAGTGGAGATGTTTGAGATATATATATCTCGAATTCTCAACTTCTTTTGTAGGGTCTGATGGTGTAGTGGGTTAAAGCATACTAGTTATGGCAGCTACTGGAAGGTAGTTGTGCTTTCTGGGTTCGAGTCTCACTGGTGGGTGTTGTCCAAAGATTGTTAATCTTCCCTTGTGGTTTATGCAAGTATAGGCTTATAAGCTGGACACGAGTTCTCTCACATTGACAGTGGCTTGACGAAAAATGCAGACTGACCCCACACTCATCTGGTGCCCTCGGGAAGTGGAGATGTTTGAGATATATATATCTCGAATTCTCAACTTCTTTTGTAGGGTCTGATGGTGTAGTGGGTTAAAGCATACTAGTTATGGCAGCTACTGGAAGGTAGTTGTGCTTTCTGGGTTCGAGTCTCACTGGTGGGTGTTGTCCAAAGATTGTTAATCTTCCCTTGTGGTTTATGCAAGTATAGGCTTATAAGCTGGACACGAGTTCTCTCACATTGACAGTGGCTTGACGAAAAATGCAGACTGACCCCACACTCATCTGGTGCCCTCGGGAAGTGGAGATGTTTGAGATATATATATCTCGAATTCTCAACTTCTTTTGTAGGGTCTGATGGTGTAGTGGGTTAAAGCATACTAGTTATGGCAGCTACTGGAAGGTAGTTGTGCTTTCTGGGTTCGAGTCTCACTGGTGGGTGTTGTCCAAAGATTGTTAATCTTCCCTTGTGGTTTATGCAAGTATAGGCTTATAAGCTGGACACGAGTTCTCTCACATTGACAGTGGCTTGACGAAAAATGCAGACTGACCCCACACTCATCTGGTGCCCTCGGGAAGTGGAGATGTTTGAGATATATATATCTCGAATTCTCAACTTCTTTTGTAGGGTCTGATGGTGTAGTGGGTTAAAGCATACTAGTTATGGCAGCTACTGGAAGGTAGTTGTGCTTTCTGGGTTCGAGTCTCACTGGTGGGTGTTGTCCAAAGATTGTTAATCTTCCCTTGTGGTTTATGCAAGTATAGGCTTATAAGCTGGACACGAGTTCTCTCACATTGACAGTGGCTTGACGAAAAATGCAGACTGACCCCACACTCATCTGGTGCCCTCGGGAAGTGGAGATGTTTGAGATATATATATCTCGAATTCTCAACTTCTTTTGTAGGGTCTGATGGTGTAGTGGGTTAAAGCATACTAGTTATGGCAGCTACTGGAAGGTAGTTGTGCTTTCTGGGTTCGAGTCTCACTGGTGGGTGTTGTCCAAAGATTGTTAATCTTCCCTTGTGGTTTATGCAAGTATAGGCTTATAAGCTGGACACGAGTTCTCTCACATTGACAGTGGCTTGACGAAAAATGCAGACTGACCCCACACTCATCTGGTGCCCTCGGGAAGTGGAGATGTTTGAGATATATATATCTCGAATTCTCAACTTCTTTTGTAGGGTCTGATGGTGTAGTGGGTTAAAGCATACTAGTTATGGCAGCTACTGGAAGGTAGTTGTGCTTTCTGGGTTCGAGTCTCACTGGTGGGTGTTGTCCAAAGATTGTTAATCTTCCCTTGTGGTTTATGCAAGTATAGGCTTATAAGCTGGACACGAGTTCTCTCACATTGACAGTGGCTTGACGAAAAATGCAGACTGACCCCACACTCATCTGGTGCCCTCGGGAAGTGGAGATGTTTGAGATATATATATCTCGAATTCTCAACTTCTTTTGTAGGGTCTGATGGTGTAGTGGGTTAAAGCATACTAGTTATGGCAGCTACTGGAAGGTAGTTGTGCTTTCTGGGTTCGAGTCTCACTGGTGGGTGTTGTCCAAAGATTGTTAATCTTCCCTTGTGGTTTATGCAAGTATAGGCTTATAAGCTGGACACGAGTTCTCTCACATTGACAGTGGCTTGACGAAAAATGCAGACTGACCCCACACTCATCTGGTGCCCTCGGGAAGTGGAGATGTTTGAGATATATATATCTCGAATTCTCAACTTCTTTTGTAGGGTCTGATGGTGTAGTGGGTTAAAGCATACTAGTTATGGCAGCTACTGGAAGGTAGTTGTGCTTTCTGGGTTCGAGTCTCACTGGTGGGTGTTGTCCAAAGATTGTTAATCTTCCCTTGTGGTTTATGCAAGTATAGGCTTATAAGCTGGACACGAGTTCTCTCACATTGACAGTGGCTTGACGAAAAATGCAGACTGACCCCACACTCATCTGGTGCCCTCGGGAAGTGGAGATGTTTGAGATATATATATCTCGAATTCTCAACTTCTTTTGTAGGGTCTGATGGTGTAGTGGGTTAAAGCATACTAGTTATGGCAGCTACTGGAAGGTAGTTGTGCTTTCTGGGTTCGAGTCTCACTGGTGGGTGTTGTCCAAAGATTGTTAATCTTCCCTTGTGGTTTATGCAAGTATAGGCTTATAAGCTGGACACGAGTTCTCTCACATTGACAGTGGCTTGACGAAAAATGCAGACTGACCCCACACTCATCTGGTGCCCTCGGGAAGTGGAGATGTTTGAGATATATATATCTCGAATTCTCAACTTCTTTTGTAGGGTCTGATGGTGTAGTGGGTTAAAGCATACTAGTTATGGCAGCTACTGGAAGGTAGTTGTGCTTTCTGGGTTCGAGTCTCACTGGTGGGTGTTGTCCAAAGATTGTTAATCTTCCCTTGTGGTTTATGCAAGTATAGGCTTATAAGCTGGACACGAGTTCTCTCACATTGACAGTGGCTTGACGAAAAATGCAGACTGACCCCACACTCATCTGGTGCCCTCGGGAAGTGGAGATGTTTGAGATATATATATCTCGAATTCTCAACTTCTTTTGTAGGGTCTGATGGTGTAGTGGGTTAAAGCATACTAGTTATGGCAGCTACTGGAAGGTAGTTGTGCTTTCTGGGTTCGAGTCTCACTGGTGGGTGTTGTCCAAAGATTGTTAATCTTCCCTTGTGGTTTATGCAAGTATAGGCTTATAAGCTGGACACGAGTTCTCTCACATTGACAGTGGCTTGACGAAAAATGCAGACTGACCCCACACTCATCTGGTGCCCTCGGGAAGTGGAGATGTTTGAGATATATATATCTCGAATTCTCAACTTCTTTTGTAGGGTCTGATGGTGTAGTGGGTTAAAGCATACTAGTTATGGCAGCTACTGGAAGGTAGTTGTGCTTTCTGGGTTCGAGTCTCACTGGTGGGTGTTGTCCAAAGATTGTTAATCTTCCCTTGTGGTTTATGCAAGTATAGGCTTATAAGCTGGACACGAGTTCTCTCACATTGACAGTGGCTTGACGAAAAATGCAGACTGACCCCACACTCATCTGGTGCCCTCGGGAAGTGGAGATGTTTGAGATATATATATCTCGAATTCTCAACTTCTTTTGTAGGGTCTGATGGTGTAGTGGGTTAAAGCATACTAGTTATGGCAGCTACTGGAAGGTAGTTGTGCTTTCTGGGTTCGAGTCTCACTGGTGGGTGTTGTCCAAAGATTGTTAATCTTCCCTTGTGGTTTATGCAAGTATAGGCTTATAAGCTGGACACGAGTTCTCTCACATTGACAGTGGCTTGACGAAAAATGCAGACTGACCCCACACTCATCTGGTGCCCTCGGGAAGTGGAGATGTTTGAGATATATATATCTCGAATTCTCAACTTCTTTTGTAGGGTCTGATGGTGTAGTGGGTTAAAGCATACTAGTTATGGCAGCTACTGGAAGGTAGTTGTGCTTTCTGGGTTCGAGTCTCACTGGTGGGTGTTGTCCAAAGATTGTTAATCTTCCCTTGTGGTTTATGCAAGTATAGGCTTATAAGCTGGACACGAGTTCTCTCACATTGACAGTGGCTTGACGAAAAATGCAGACTGACCCCACACTCATCTGGTGCCCTCGGGAAGTGGAGATGTTTGAGATATATATATCTCGAATTCTCAACTTCTTTTGTAGGGTCTGATGGTGTAGTGGGTTAAAGCATACTAGTTATGGCAGCTACTGGAAGGTAGTTGTGCTTTCTGGGTTCGAGTCTCACTGGTGGGTGTTGTCCAAAGATTGTTAATCTTCCCTTGTGGTTTATGCAAGTATAGGCTTATAAGCTGGACACGAGTTCTCTCACATTGACAGTGGCTTGACGAAAAATGCAGACTGACCCCACACTCATCTGGTGCCCTCGGGAAGTGGAGATGTTTGAGATATATATATCTCGAATTCTCAACTTCTTTTGTAGGGTCTGATGGTGTAGTGGGTTAAAGCATACTAGTTATGGCAGCTACTGGAAGGTAGTTGTGCTTTCTGGGTTCGAGTCTCACTGGTGGGTGTTGTCCAAAGATTGTTAATCTTCCCTTGTGGTTTATGCAAGTATAGGCTTATAAGCTGGACACGAGTTCTCTCACATTGACAGTGGCTTGACGAAAAATGCAGACTGACCCCACACTCATCTGGTGCCCTCGGGAAGTGGAGATGTTTGAGATATATATATCTCGAATTCTCAACTTCTTTTGTAGGGTCTGATGGTGTAGTGGGTTAAAGCATACTAGTTATGGCAGCTACTGGAAGGTAGTTGTGCTTTCTGGGTTCGAGTCTCACTGGTGGGTGTTGTCCAAAGATTGTTAATCTTCCCTTGTGGTTTATGCAAGTATAGGCTTATAAGCTGGACACGAGTTCTCTCACATTGACAGTGGCTTGACGAAAAATGCAGACTGACCCCACACTCATCTGGTGCCCTCGGGAAGTGGAGATGTTTGAGATATATATATCTCGAATTCTCAACTTCTTTTGTAGGGTCTGATGGTGTAGTGGGTTAAAGCATACTAGTTATGGCAGCTACTGGAAGGTAGTTGTGCTTTCTGGGTTCGAGTCTCACTGGTGGGTGTTGTCCAAAGATTGTTAATCTTCCCTTGTGGTTTATGCAAGTATAGGCTTATAAGCTGGACACGAGTTCTCTCACATTGACAGTGGCTTGACGAAAAATGCAGACTGACCCCACACTCATCTGGTGCCCTCGGGAAGTGGAGATGTTTGAGATATATATATCTCGAATTCTCAACTTCTTTTGTAGGGTCTGATGGTGTAGTGGGTTAAAGCATACTAGTTATGGCAGCTACTGGAAGGTAGTTGTGCTTTCTGGGTTCGAGTCTCACTGGTGGGTGTTGTCCAAAGATTGTTAATCTTCCCTTGTGGTTTATGCAAGTATAGGCTTATAAGCTGGACACGAGTTCTCTCACATTGACAGTGGCTTGACGAAAAATGCAGACTGACCCCACACTCATCTGGTGCCCTCGGGAAGTGGAGATGTTTGAGATATATATATCTCGAATTCTCAACTTCTTTTGTAGGGTCTGATGGTGTAGTGGGTTAAAGCATACTAGTTATGGCAGCTACTGGAAGGTAGTTGTGCTTTCTGGGTTCGAGTCTCACTGGTGGGTGTTGTCCAAAGATTGTTAATCTTCCCTTGTGGTTTATGCAAGTATAGGCTTATAAGCTGGACACGAGTTCTCTCACATTGACAGTGGCTTGACGAAAAATGCAGACTGACCCCACACTCATCTGGTGCCCTCGGGAAGTGGAGATGTTTGAGATATATATATCTCGAATTCTCAACTTCTTTTGTAGGGTCTGATGGTGTAGTGGGTTAAAGCATACTAGTTATGGCAGCTACTGGAAGGTAGTTGTGCTTTCTGGGTTCGAGTCTCACTGGTGGGTGTTGTCCAAAGATTGTTAATCTTCCCTTGTGGTTTATGCAAGTATAGGCTTATAAGCTGGACACGAGTTCTCTCACATTGACAGTGGCTTGACGAAAAATGCAGACTGACCCCACACTCATCTGGTGCCCTCGGGAAGTGGAGATGTTTGAGATATATATATCTCGAATTCTCAACTTCTTTTGTAGGGTCTGATGGTGTAGTGGGTTAAAGCATACTAGTTATGGCAGCTACTGGAAGGTAGTTGTGCTTTCTGGGTTCGAGTCTCACTGGTGGGTGTTGTCCAAAGATTGTTAATCTTCCCTTGTGGTTTATGCAAGTATAGGCTTATAAGCTGGACACGAGTTCTCTCACATTGACAGTGGCTTGACGAAAAATGCAGACTGACCCCACACTCATCTGGTGCCCTCGGGAAGTGGAGATGTTTGAGATATATATATCTCGAATTCTCAACTTCTTTTGTAGGGTCTGATGGTGTAGTGGGTTAAAGCATACTAGTTATGGCAGCTACTGGAAGGTAGTTGTGCTTTCTGGGTTCGAGTCTCACTGGTGGGTGTTGTCCAAAGATTGTTAATCTTCCCTTGTGGTTTATGCAAGTATAGGCTTATAAGCTGGACACGAGTTCTCTCACATTGACAGTGGCTTGACGAAAAATGCAGACTGACCCCACACTCATCTGGTGCCCTCGGGAAGTGGAGATGTTTGAGATATATATATCTCGAATTCTCAACTTCTTTTGTAGGGTCTGATGGTGTAGTGGGTTAAAGCATACTAGTTATGGCAGCTACTGGAAGGTAGTTGTGCTTTCTGGGTTCGAGTCTCACTGGTGGGTGTTGTCCAAAGATTGTTAATCTTCCCTTGTGGTTTATGCAAGTATAGGCTTATAAGCTGGACACGAGTTCTCTCACATTGACAGTGGCTTGACGAAAAATGCAGACTGACCCCACACTCATCTGGTGCCCTCGGGAAGTGGAGATGTTTGAGATATATATATCTCGAATTCTCAACTTCTTTTGTAGGGTCTGATGGTGTAGTGGGTTAAAGCATACTAGTTATGGCAGCTACTGGAAGGTAGTTGTGCTTTCTGGGTTCGAGTCTCACTGGTGGGTGTTGTCCAAAGATTGTTAATCTTCCCTTGTGGTTTATGCAAGTATAGGCTTATAAGCTGGACACGAGTTCTCTCACATTGACAGTGGCTTGACGAAAAATGCAGACTGACCCCACACTCATCTGGTGCCCTCGGGAAGTGGAGATGTTTGAGATATATATATCTCGAATTCTCAACTTCTTTTGTAGGGTCTGATGGTGTAGTGGGTTAAAGCATACTAGTTATGGCAGCTACTGGAAGGTAGTTGTGCTTTCTGGGTTCGAGTCTCACTGGTGGGTGTTGTCCAAAGATTGTTAATCTTCCCTTGTGGTTTATGCAAGTATAGGCTTATAAGCTGGACACGAGTTCTCTCACATTGACAGTGGCTTGACGAAAAATGCAGACTGACCCCACACTCATCTGGTGCCCTCGGGAAGTGGAGATGTTTGAGATATATATATCTCGAATTCTCAACTTCTTTTGTAGGGTCTGATGGTGTAGTGGGTTAAAGCATACTAGTTATGGCAGCTACTGGAAGGTAGTTGTGCTTTCTGGGTTCGAGTCTCACTGGTGGGTGTTGTCCAAAGATTGTTAATCTTCCCTTGTGGTTTATGCAAGTATAGGCTTATAAGCTGGACACGAGTTCTCTCACATTGACAGTGGCTTGACGAAAAATGCAGACTGACCCCACACTCATCTGGTGCCCTCGGGAAGTGGAGATGTTTGAGATATATATATCTCGAATTCTCAACTTCTTTTGTAGGGTCTGATGGTGTAGTGGGTTAAAGCATACTAGTTATGGCAGCTACTGGAAGGTAGTTGTGCTTTCTGGGTTCGAGTCTCACTGGTGGGTGTTGTCCAAAGATTGTTAATCTTCCCTTGTGGTTTATGCAAGTATAGGCTTATAAGCTGGACACGAGTTCTCTCACATTGACAGTGGCTTGACGAAAAATGCAGACTGACCCCACACTCATCTGGTGCCCTCGGGAAGTGGAGATGTTTGAGATATATATATCTCGAATTCTCAACTTCTTTTGTAGGGTCTGATGGTGTAGTGGGTTAAAGCATACTAGTTATGGCAGCTACTGGAAGGTAGTTGTGCTTTCTGGGTTCGAGTCTCACTGGTGGGTGTTGTCCAAAGATTGTTAATCTTCCCTTGTGGTTTATGCAAGTATAGGCTTATAAGCTGGACACGAGTTCTCTCACATTGACAGTGGCTTGACGAAAAATGCAGACTGACCCCACACTCATCTGGTGCCCTCGGGAAGTGGAGATGTTTGAGATATATATATCTCGAATTCTCAACTTCTTTTGTAGGGTCTGATGGTGTAGTGGGTTAAAGCATACTAGTTATGGCAGCTACTGGAAGGTAGTTGTGCTTTCTGGGTTCGAGTCTCACTGGTGGGTGTTGTCCAAAGATTGTTAATCTTCCCTTGTGGTTTATGCAAGTATAGGCTTATAAGCTGGACACGAGTTCTCTCACATTGACAGTGGCTTGACGAAAAATGCAGACTGACCCCACACTCATCTGGTGCCCTCGGGAAGTGGAGATGTTTGAGATATATATATCTCGAATTCTCAACTTCTTTTGTAGGGTCTGATGGTGTAGTGGGTTAAAGCATACTAGTTATGGCAGCTACTGGAAGGTAGTTGTGCTTTCTGGGTTCGAGTCTCACTGGTGGGTGTTGTCCAAAGATTGTTAATCTTCCCTTGTGGTTTATGCAAGTATAGGCTTATAAGCTGGACACGAGTTCTCTCACATTGACAGTGGCTTGACGAAAAATGCAGACTGACCCCACACTCATCTGGTGCCCTCGGGAAGTGGAGATGTTTGAGATATATATATCTCGAATTCTCAACTTCTTTTGTAGGGTCTGATGGTGTAGTGGGTTAAAGCATACTAGTTATGGCAGCTACTGGAAGGTAGTTGTGCTTTCTGGGTTCGAGTCTCACTGGTGGGTGTTGTCCAAAGATTGTTAATCTTCCCTTGTGGTTTATGCAAGTATAGGCTTATAAGCTGGACACGAGTTCTCTCACATTGACAGTGGCTTGACGAAAAATGCAGACTGACCCCACACTCATCTGGTGCCCTCGGGAAGTGGAGATGTTTGAGATATATATATCTCGAATTCTCAACTTCTTTTGTAGGGTCTGATGGTGTAGTGGGTTAAAGCATACTAGTTATGGCAGCTACTGGAAGGTAGTTGTGCTTTCTGGGTTCGAGTCTCACTGGTGGGTGTTGTCCAAAGATTGTTAATCTTCCCTTGTGGTTTATGCAAGTATAGGCTTATAAGCTGGACACGAGTTCTCTCACATTGACAGTGGCTTGACGAAAAATGCAGACTGACCCCACACTCATCTGGTGCCCTCGGGAAGTGGAGATGTTTGAGATATATATATCTCGAATTCTCAACTTCTTTTGTAGGGTCTGATGGTGTAGTGGGTTAAAGCATACTAGTTATGGCAGCTACTGGAAGGTAGTTGTGCTTTCTGGGTTCGAGTCTCACTGGTGGGTGTTGTCCAAAGATTGTTAATCTTCCCTTGTGGTTTATGCAAGTATAGGCTTATAAGCTGGACACGAGTTCTCTCACATTGACAGTGGCTTGACGAAAAATGCAGACTGACCCCACACTCATCTGGTGCCCTCGGGAAGTGGAGATGTTTGAGATATATATATCTCGAATTCTCAACTTCTTTTGTAGGGTCTGATGGTGTAGTGGGTTAAAGCATACTAGTTATGGCAGCTACTGGAAGGTAGTTGTGCTTTCTGGGTTCGAGTCTCACTGGTGGGTGTTGTCCAAAGATTGTTAATCTTCCCTTGTGGTTTATGCAAGTATAGGCTTATAAGCTGGACACGAGTTCTCTCACATTGACAGTGGCTTGACGAAAAATGCAGACTGACCCCACACTCATCTGGTGCCCTCGGGAAGTGGAGATGTTTGAGATATATATATCTCGAATTCTCAACTTCTTTTGTAGGGTCTGATGGTGTAGTGGGTTAAAGCATACTAGTTATGGCAGCTACTGGAAGGTAGTTGTGCTTTCTGGGTTCGAGTCTCACTGGTGGGTGTTGTCCAAAGATTGTTAATCTTCCCTTGTGGTTTATGCAAGTATAGGCTTATAAGCTGGACACGAGTTCTCTCACATTGACAGTGGCTTGACGAAAAATGCAGACTGACCCCACACTCATCTGGTGCCCTCGGGAAGTGGAGATGTTTGAGATATATATATCTCGAATTCTCAACTTCTTTTGTAGGGTCTGATGGTGTAGTGGGTTAAAGCATACTAGTTATGGCAGCTACTGGAAGGTAGTTGTGCTTTCTGGGTTCGAGTCTCACTGGTGGGTGTTGTCCAAAGATTGTTAATCTTCCCTTGTGGTTTATGCAAGTATAGGCTTATAAGCTGGACACGAGTTCTCTCACATTGACAGTGGCTTGACGAAAAATGCAGACTGACCCCACACTCATCTGGTGCCCTCGGGAAGTGGAGATGTTTGAGATATATATATCTCGAATTCTCAACTTCTTTTGTAGGGTCTGATGGTGTAGTGGGTTAAAGCATACTAGTTATGGCAGCTACTGGAAGGTAGTTGTGCTTTCTGGGTTCGAGTCTCACTGGTGGGTGTTGTCCAAAGATTGTTAATCTTCCCTTGTGGTTTATGCAAGTATAGGCTTATAAGCTGGACACGAGTTCTCTCACATTGACAGTGGCTTGACGAAAAATGCAGACTGACCCCACACTCATCTGGTGCCCTCGGGAAGTGGAGATGTTTGAGATATATATATCTCGAATTCTCAACTTCTTTTGTAGGGTCTGATGGTGTAGTGGGTTAAAGCATACTAGTTATGGCAGCTACTGGAAGGTAGTTGTGCTTTCTGGGTTCGAGTCTCACTGGTGGGTGTTGTCCAAAGATTGTTAATCTTCCCTTGTGGTTTATGCAAGTATAGGCTTATAAGCTGGACACGAGTTCTCTCACATTGACAGTGGCTTGACGAAAAATGCAGACTGACCCCACACTCATCTGGTGCCCTCGGGAAGTGGAGATGTTTGAGATATATATATCTCGAATTCTCAACTTCTTTTGTAGGGTCTGATGGTGTAGTGGGTTAAAGCATACTAGTTATGGCAGCTACTGGAAGGTAGTTGTGCTTTCTGGGTTCGAGTCTCACTGGTGGGTGTTGTCCAAAGATTGTTAATCTTCCCTTGTGGTTTATGCAAGTATAGGCTTATAAGCTGGACACGAGTTCTCTCACATTGACAGTGGCTTGACGAAAAATGCAGACTGACCCCACACTCATCTGGTGCCCTCGGGAAGTGGAGATGTTTGAGATATATATATCTCGAATTCTCAACTTCTTTTGTAGGGTCTGATGGTGTAGTGGGTTAAAGCATACTAGTTATGGCAGCTACTGGAAGGTAGTTGTGCTTTCTGGGTTCGAGTCTCACTGGTGGGTGTTGTCCAAAGATTGTTAATCTTCCCTTGTGGTTTATGCAAGTATAGGCTTATAAGCTGGACACGAGTTCTCTCACATTGACAGTGGCTTGACGAAAAATGCAGACTGACCCCACACTCATCTGGTGCCCTCGGGAAGTGGAGATGTTTGAGATATATATATCTCGAATTCTCAACTTCTTTTGTAGGGTCTGATGGTGTAGTGGGTTAAAGCATACTAGTTATGGCAGCTACTGGAAGGTAGTTGTGCTTTCTGGGTTCGAGTCTCACTGGTGGGTGTTGTCCAAAGATTGTTAATCTTCCCTTGTGGTTTATGCAAGTATAGGCTTATAAGCTGGACACGAGTTCTCTCACATTGACAGTGGCTTGACGAAAAATGCAGACTGACCCCACACTCATCTGGTGCCCTCGGGAAGTGGAGATGTTTGAGATATATATATCTCGAATTCTCAACTTCTTTTGTAGGGTCTGATGGTGTAGTGGGTTAAAGCATACTAGTTATGGCAGCTACTGGAAGGTAGTTGTGCTTTCTGGGTTCGAGTCTCACTGGTGGGTGTTGTCCAAAGATTGTTAATCTTCCCTTGTGGTTTATGCAAGTATAGGCTTATAAGCTGGACACGAGTTCTCTCACATTGACAGTGGCTTGACGAAAAATGCAGACTGACCCCACACTCATCTGGTGCCCTCGGGAAGTGGAGATGTTTGAGATATATATATGTCGAATTCTCAACTTCTTTTATAGGGTCTGATGGTGTAGTGGGTTAAAGCATACTAGTTATGGCAGCTACTGGAAGGTAGTTGTGCTTTCTGGGTTCGAGTCTCACTCGTGGGTGTTGTCCAAAGATTGTTAATCTTCCCTTGTGGTTTATGCAAGTATAGGCTTATAAGCTGGACACGAGTTCTCTCACATTGACAGTGGCTTGACGAAAAATGCAAACTGACCCCACACTCATCTGGTGCCCTCGGGAAGTGGAGATGTTTGAGATATATATATCTCGAATTCTCAACATCTTTTGTAGGGTCTGATGGTGTAGTGGGTTAACCTTTAAACTGCGCATGGAGTATATATACGCCCTGAGTAACATGTCCCATGGTGCACATGGCGTATATATACGCCATAGGGTGCCAGGCCTGATTCAAATGGCCCGCGGCTACACGGGGTTCACAGTAGCTTCCTCAGGGCTCTTGTAAACAGATGCCATTTTAAAAAAAAATCGTGGGCAATATTCTCAGGTGTGAGAGGCACAGTACTGTTGGAGCAACCAAGGCCGGCGCACGCAGCATGAGCGAACAGCATTGATGTTCAGCTTGTGACCACAGCATCGCCGAAAAATGTCAAAATAAATATATAATTGTTATTATTTAGCGATGACAATATTACAGATGACCAATGACTGTGATATAAATAACCAGGGTTGTGATAATAGCAGCATTGTTGTAATAATTAGCGCTGTGAGAGGAGTGATGCTGAGAGACGGAGGGAGACAGCATCGTTTACTGACTGTGTGGCCACCTGTTATTGTTTGCATTCACTATACCAGGTCAGTGGTTCTCTATGGTGAACACAAATGTAGATACTTATATATAATGTGTGTATTAGTGTAATAACAGCAAAAGGATTATGCTGGGAGGAGCCATATGGGTGACGGAGGTGACGTCGTCTGCACAATTTGTCTAGCTGTTTAGAGGGTGGCCACTATGCTCTTTGGGCGCACTACAAGCTTAGGTGTACAGTTACGGTGCATAAAACATGTAGATATTTATATATAATATGTGTATATAGGGTAATAACACTGCAAAAGGTATTGTTGGGGGAGAAAGTTTAGTGCGTGTGACCTTGAAAGAGTGAGGGAGCCGCCAGCCGCCATCTGTGTATAGCGACGACTGTTAGTGCCTGAACTAACTATATCAGCTTAGCTGTACAGTTGTGGTGAACAAAATATATACATACTTATATATAACGTCTGTATATAGTGTAATAACACCACAACTGGTATTGTTGGGGGAGAAAGTTTAGTGCGTGTGACGTTGAATGAGTGAGGGAGCCGCCAGCCGCCATCTGTGTATAGCGACGACTCTTGGTGCCTGAACTAACTATATCAGCTTAGCTGTACAGTTGTGGTGAACAAAATATATACATACTTATATATAACGTCTGTATATAGTGTAATAACACCACAAATGGTATTGTTGGGGGAGAAAGTTTAGTGCGTGTGACGTTGAATGAGTGAGGGAGCCGCCAGCCGCCATCTGTGTATAGCGACGACTCTTAGTGTCTGAACTAACTATATCAGCTTAGCTGTACAGTTGTGGTGAACAAAATATACACATACTTATATATAACGTCTGTATATAGTGTAATAACACCACAAATGGTATTGTTGGGGGAGAAAGTTTAGTGCGTGTGTTGAGGGAGTGGCAGCGAGTGGCTGGCTGGTGTGTGGCGGTAACTCCTCGTTGCTTTTCGACTCTCAATACCAACTTAGTGGTTCGTTATGGTGACCAAAACATGCCAATACTTATATATAACCTGTGTATAGAGTGTAATAGCAGCAAAACTATTTGTTTATTGTTTTATTAACATAATAATTGAATCACTAATATGCACATCATACTTTTGAGTATAGCGATTATTAACCACTTTTATTATATAAATATATTACAATACACACTATTGAATAATAGTACTGCAAAAAAACTAAGAAAAAATCAATCGGAGACATTGAAACAATTAGGTAATAATATCTTTGTGGCAACTCCCATCTGTCAACGCGGGTGACGCTGACCGGGTCTGACGACCGCTCTGTCAACGCCTACTTTTTGCCAGACTTCCTCGGTCAATTGCGCCCAAAATATGTCACCTACGATTTTTTTGTTATTTTTTCCGTGCTCAGGGGACACAAATTAACATGTTTAGAAGACAAAAAATTTTTTTTGAATTTTTTTTTTCTTGAGCACAGGGGTGTAAATGTCCATATGACCCCTGAGCAGTGTAAGGGTTAAAGCATACTAGTTATGGCAGCTACTGGAAGGTAGTTGTGCTTTCTGGGTTCGAGTCTCACTGGTGGGTGTTGTCCAAAGATTGTTAATCTTCCCTTGTGGTTTATGCAAGTATAGGCTTATAAGCTGGATACGAGTTCTCTCACATTGACAGTGGCTTGACGAAAAATGCAGACTGACCCTACACTCATCTGGTGCCCTCGGGAAGTGGAGATGTTTGAGATATCAGTTAAGCAGTCTCCGTGGTGTAGTGGTAAGACACTCGCCTGGCGTTCCGCGAGCGCTATGTCATGGGTTCGTATCCTGGCCGGGGAGGATTTACTGAGCGCAATTCCTTAACTGTAGCCTCTGTTTAACGCAACAGTAAAATGTGTACTTGGATGAAAAAACGATTCTTCGCGGCAGGTGATCGTATTCCAGGGACCGTAGGATTAAGGACTTGCCCGAAACGCTACGCGTACTAGTGGCTGTACAAGAATGTAACAACTCTTGTATATATATATCTCTCTCTCATATATATATCTCGAATTCTCAACTTCCTTTGTAGGGTCTGATGGTGTAGTGGGTTAAAGCATACTAGTTATGGCAGCTACTGGAAGGTAGTTGTGCTTTCTGGGTTCGAGTCTCACTGGTGGGTGTTGTCCAAAGATTGTTAATCTTCCCTTGTGGTTTATGCAAGTATAGGCTTATAAGCTGGACACGAGTTCTCTCACATTGACAGTGGCTTGACGAAAAATGCAGACTGACCCCACACTCATTTGGTGCCCTCGGGAAGTGGAGATGTTTGAGATATATATATCTCGAATTCTCAACTTCTTTTGTAGGGTCTGATGGTGTAGTGGGTTAAAGCATACTAGTTATGGCAGCTACTGGAAGGTAGTTGTGCTTTCTGGGTTCGAGTCTCACTGGTGGGTGTTGTCCAAAGATTGTTAATCTTCCCTTGTGGTTTATGCAGGTATAGGCTTATAAGCTGGACACGAGTTTTCTCACATTGACAGTGGCTTGACGAAAAATGCAGACTGACCCCACACTCATCTGGTGCCCTCGGGAAGTGGAGATGTTTGAGATATATATATCTCGAATTCTCAACTTCTTTTGTAGGGTCTGATGGTGTAGTGGGTTAAAGCATACTAGTTATGGCAGCTACTGGAAGGTAGTTGTGCTTTCTGGGTTCAAGTCTCACTGGTGGGTGTTGTCCAAAGATTGTTAATCTTCCCTTGTGGTTTATGCAAGTATAGGCTTATAAGCTGGACACGAGTTCTCTCACATTAACAGTGGCTTGACGAAAAATGCAGACTGACCCCACACTCATCTGGTGCCCTCGGGAAGTGGAGATGTTTGAGATATATATATCTCGAATTCTCAACTTCTTTTGTAGGGTCTGATGGTGTAGTGGGTTAAAGCATACTAGTTATGGCAGCTACTGGAAGGTAGTTGTGCTTTCTGGGTTCGAGTCTCACTGGTGGGTGTTGTCCAAAGATTGTTAATCTTCCCTTGTGGTTTATGCAAGTATAGGCTTATAAGCTGGACACGAGTTCTCTCACATTGACAGTGGCTTGACGAAAAATGCAGACAGACCCCACACTCATCTGGTGCCCTCGGGAAGTGGAGATGTTTGAGATATATATATCTCGAATTCTCAACGTCTTTTGTAGGGTCTGATGGTGTAGTGGGTTAAAGCATACTAGTTATGGCAGCTACTGGAAGGTAGTTGTGCTTTCTGGGTTCGAGTCTCACTGGTGGGTGTTGTCCAAAGATTGTTAATCTTCCCTTGTGGTTTATGCAAGTATAGGCTTATAAGCTGGACACGAGTTCTCTCACATTGACAGTGGCTTGACGAAAAATGCAGACTGACCCCACACTCATCTGGTGCCCTCGGGAAGTGGAGATGTTTGAGATATTTATATCTCGAATTCTCAACTTCTTTTGTAGGGTCTGATGGTGTAGTGGGTTAAAGCATACTAGTTATGGCAGCTACTGGAAGGTAGTTGTGCTTTCTGGGTTCGAGTCTCACTGGTGGGTGTTGTCCAAAGATTGTTAATCTTCCCTTGTGGTTTATGCAAGTATAGGCTTATAAGCTGGACACGAGTTCTCTCACATTGACAGTAACTTGACGAAAAATGCAGACTGACCCCACACTCATCTGGTGCCCTCGGGAAGTGGAGATGTTTGAGATATATATATCTCGAATTCTCAACTTCTTTTGTAGGGTCTGATGGTGTAGTGGGTTAAAGCATACTAGTTATGGCAGCTACTGGAAGGTAGTTGTGCTTTCTGTTTTCGAGTCTCACTGGTGGGTGTTGTCCAAAGATTGTTAATCTTCCCTTGTGGTTTATGCAAGTATAGGCTTATAAGCTGGACACGAGTTCTCTCACATTGACAGTGGCTTGACGAAAAATGCAGACTGACCCCACACTCATTTGGTGCCCTCGGGAAGTGGAGATGTTTGAGATATATATATCACGAATTCTCAACTTCTTTTGTAGGGTCTGATGGTGTAGTGGGTTAAAGCATACTAGTTATGGCAGCTACTGGAAGGTAGTTGTGCTTTCTGGGTTCGAGTCTCACTGGTGAGTGTTGTCCAAAGATTGTTAATCTTCCCTTGTGGTTTATGCAAGTATAGGCTTATAAGCTGGACACGAGTTCTCTCACATTGACAGTGGCTAGACGAAAAATGCAGACTGACCCCATACTCATCTGGTGCCCTCGGGAAGTGGAGATGTTTGAGATTTATATATCTCGAATTTTCAACGTCTTTTGTAGGGTCTGATGGTGTAGTGGGTTAAAGCATACTAGTTATGGCAGCTACTGGAAGGTAGTTGTGCTTTCTGAGTTCGAGTCTCACTGGTGGGTGTTGTCCAAAGATTGTTAATCTTCCCTTGTGGTTTATGCAAGTATATGCTTATAAGCTGGACACGAGTTCTCTCACATTGACAGTGGCTTGACGAAAAATGCAGACTGACCCCACACTCATCTGGTGCCCTCGGGAAGTGGAGATGTTTGAGATATCAGTTAAGCAGTCTCCGTGGTGTAGTGGTAAGACACTCGCCTGGCGTTCCGCGAGCGCTATGTCATGGGTTCGTATCCTGGCCGGGGAGGATTTACTGGGCGCAATTCCTTAACTGTAGCCTCTGTTTAACGCAACAGTAAAATGTGTACTTGGATGAAAAAACGATTCTTCGCGGCAGGGGATCGTATTCCAGGGACCGTAGGATTAAGGACTTGCCAGAAACGCTACGCGTACTAGTGGCTGTACAAGAATGTAACAACTCTTGTATATATATATATCTCTCTCTCATATATATATCTCGAATTCTCAACTTCTTTTGTAGGGTCTGATGGTGTAGTGGGTTAAAGCATACTAGTTATGGCAGCTACTGGAAGGTAGTTGTGCTTTCTGGGTTCGAGTCTCACTGGTGGGTGTTGTCCAAAGATTGTTAATCTTCCCTTGTGGTTTATGCAAGTATAGGCTTATAAGCTGGACACGAGTTCTCTCACATTGACAGTGGCTTGACGAAAAATGCAGACTGACCCCACACTCATCTGGTGCCCTCGGGAAGTGGAGATGTTTGAGATATATATATCTCGAATTCTCAACTTCTTTTGTAGGGTCTGATGGTGTAGTGGGTTAAAGCATACTAGTTATGGCAGCTACTGGAAGGTAGTTGTGCTTTCTGGGTTCGAGTCTCACTGGTGGGTGTTGTCCAAAGATTGTTAATCTTCCCTTGTGGTTTATGCAAGTATAGGCTTATAAGCTGGACACGAGTTCTCTCACATTGACAGTGGCTTGACGAAAAATGCAGACTGACCCCACACTCATTTGGTGCCCTCGGGAAGTGGAGATGTTTGAGATATATATATCACGAATTCTCAACTTCTTTTGTAGGGTCTGATGGTGTAGTGGGTTAAAGCATACTAGTTATGGCAGCTACTGGAAGGTAGTTGTGCTTTCTGGGTTCGAGTCTCACTGGTGGGTGTTGTCCAAAGATTGTTAATCTTCCCTTGTGGTTTATGCAAGTATAGGCTTATAAGCTGGACACGAGTTCTCTCACATTGACAGTGGCTTGACGAAAAATGCAGACTTACCCCACACTCATCTGGTGCCCTCGGGAAGTGGAGATGTTTGAGATATATATATGTCGAATTCTCAACTTCTTTTATAGGGTCTGATGGTGTAGTGGGTTAAAGCATACTAGTTATGGCAGCTACTGGAAGGTAGTTGTGCTTTCTGGGTTCGAGTCTCACTCGTGGGTGTTGTCCAAAGATTGTTAATCTTCCCTTGTGGTTTATGCAAGTATAGGCTTATAAGCTGGACACGAGTTCTCTCACATTGACAGTGGCTTGACGAAAAATGCAAACTGACCCCACACTCATCTAGTGCCCTCGGGAAGTGGAGATGTTTGAGATATATATATCTCGAATTCTCAACATCTTTTGTAGGGTCTGATGGTGTAGTGGGTTAACCTTTAAACTGCGCATGGAGTATATATACGCCCTGAGTAACATGTCCCATGGTGCACATGGCGTATATATACGCCATAGGGTGCCAGGCCTGATTCAAATGGCCCGCGGCTACACGGGGTTCACAGTAGCTTCCTCAGGGCTCTTGTAAACAGATGCCATTTTTAAAAAAAATCTTGGTCAATATTCTCAGGTGTGAGAGGCACAGTACTGTTGGAGCAACCAAGGCCGGCGCACGCAGCATGAGCGAACAGCATTGATGTTCAGCTTGTGACCACAGCATCGCCGAAAAATGTCAAAATAAATATATAATTGTTATTATTTAGCGATGACAATATTACAGATGACCAATGACTGTGATATAAATAACCAGGGTTGTGATAATAGCAGCATTGTTGTAATAATTAGCGCTGTGAGAGGAGTGATGCTGAGAGACGGAGGGAGACAGCATCGTTTACTGACTGTGTGGCCACCTGTTATTGTTTGCATTCACTATACCAGGTCAGTGGTTCTCTATGGTGAACACAAATGTAGATACTTATATATAATGTGTGTATTAGTGTAATAACAGCAAAAGGATTATGCTGGGAGGAGCCATATGGGTGACGGAGGTGACGTCGTCTGCACAATTTGTCTAGCTGTTTAGAGGGTGGCCACTATGCTCTTTGGGCGCACTACAAGCTTAGGTGTACAGTTACGGTGCATAAAACATGTAGATATTTATATATAATATGTGTATATAGGGTAATAACACTGCAAAAGGTATTGTTGGGGGAGAAAGTTTAGTGCGTGTGACCTTGAAAGAGTGAGGGAGCCGCCAGCCGCCATCTGTGTATAGCGACGACTGTTAGTGCCTGAACTAACTATATCAGCTTAGCTGTACAGTTGTGGTGAACAAAATATATACATACTTATATATAACGTCTGTATATAGTGTAATAACACCACAACTGGTATTGTTGGGGGAGAAAGTTTAGTGCGTGTGACGTTGAATGAGTGAGGGAGCCGCCAGCCGCCATCTGTGTATAGCGACGACTCTTGGTGCCTGAACTAACTATATCAGCTTAGCTGTACAGTTGTGGTGAACAAAATATATACATACTTATATATAACGTCTGTATATAGTGTAATAACACCACAAATGGTATTGTTGGGGGAGAAAGTTTAGTGCGTGTGACGTTGAATGAGTGAGGGAGCCGCCAGCCGCCATCTGTGTATAGCGACGACTCTTAGTGTCTGAACTAACTATATCAGCTTAGCTGTACAGTTGTGGTGAACAAAATATACACATACTTATATATAACGTCTGTATATAGTGTAATAACACCACAAATGGTATTGTTGGGGGAGAAAGTTTAGTGCGTGTGTTGAGGGAGTGGCAGCGAGTGGCTGGCTGGTGTGTGGCGGTAACTCCTCGTTGCTTTTCGACTCTCAATACCAACTTAGTGGTTCGTTATGGTGACCAAAACATGCCAATACTTATATATAACCTGTGTATAGAGTGTAATAGCAGCAAAACTATTTGTTTATTGTTTTATAAACATAATAATTGAATCACTAATATGCACATCATACTTTTGAGTATAGCGATTATTAACCACTTTTATTATATAAATATATTACAATACACACTATTGAATAATAGTACTGCAAAAAAACTAAGAAAAAATCAATCGGAGACATTGAAACAATTAGGTAATAATATCTTTGTGGCAACTCCCATCTGTCAACGCGGGTGACGCTGACCGGGTCTGACGACCGCTCTGTCAACGCCCACTTTTTGCCAGACTTCCTCGGTCAATTGCGCCCAAAATATGTCACCTACGATTTTTTTGTTATTTTTTCCGTGTTCAGGGGACACAAATTAACATGTTTAGAAGACAAAAAAAAATTTTTTGAATTTTTTTTTTTCTTGCGCACAGGGGTGTAAATGTCCATATGACCCCTGAGCAGTGTAAGGGTTAAAGCATACTAGTTATGGCAGCTACTGGAAGGTAGTTGTGCTTTCTGGGTTCGAGTCTCACTGGTGGGTGTTGTCCAAAGATTGTTAATCTTCCCTTGTGGTTTATGCAAGTATAGGCTTATAAGCTGGATACGAGTTCTCTCGCATTGACAGTGGCTTGACGAAAAATGCAGACTGACCCCACACTCATCTGGTGCCCTCGGGAAGTGGAGATGTTTGAGATATCAGTTAAGCAGTCTCCGTGGTGTAGTGGTAAGACACTCGCCTGGCGTTCCGCGAGCGCTATGTCATGGGTTCGTATCCTGGCCGGGGAGGATTTACTGAGCGCAATTCCTTAACTGTAGCCTCTGTTTAACGCAACAGTAAAATGTGTACTTGGATGAAAAAACGATTTTTCGCGGCAGGGGATCGTATTCCAGGGACCGTAGGATTAAGGACTTGCCCGAAACGCTACGCGTACTAGTGGCTGTACAAGAATGTAACAACTCTTGTATATATATATCTCTCTCTCATATATATATCTCGAATTCTCAACTTCCTTTGTAGGGTCTGATGGTGTAGTGGGTTAAAGCATACTAGTTATGGCAGCTACTGGAAGGTAGTTGTGCTTTCTGGGTTCGAGTCTCACTGGTGGGTGTTGTCCAAAGATTGTTAATCTTCCCTTGTGGTTTATGCAAGTATAGGCTTATAAGCTGGACACGAGTTCTCTCACATTGACAGTGGCTTGACGAAAAATGCAGACTGACCCCACACTCATCTGGTGCCCTCGGGAAGTGGAGATGTTTGAGATATATATATCTCGAATTCTCAACTTCTTTTGTAGGGTCTGATGGTGTAGTGGGTTAAAGCATACTAGTTATGGCAGCTACTGGAAGGTAGTTGTGCTTTCTGGGTTCGAGTCTCACTGGTGGGTGTTGTCCAAAGATTGTTAATCTTCCCTTGTGGTTTATGCAAGTATAGGCTTATAAGCTGGACACGAGTTCTCTCACATTGACAGTGGCTTGACGAAAAATGCAGACTGACCCCACACTCATCTGGTGCCCTCGGGAAGTGGAGATGTTTGAGATATATATATCTCGAATTCTCAACTTCTTTTGTAGGGTCTGATGGTGTAGTGGGTTAAAGCATACTAGTTATGGCAGCTACTGGAAGGTAGTTGTGCTTTCTGGGTTCGAGTCTCACTGGTGGGTGTTGTCCAAAGATTGTTAATCTTCCCTTGTGGTTTATGCAAGTATAGGCTTATAAGCTGGACACGAGTTCTCTCACATTAACAGTGGCTTGACGAAAAATGCAGACTGACCCCACACTCATCTGGTGCCCTCGGGAAGTGGAGATGTTTGAGATATATATATCTCGAATTCTCAACTTCTTTTGTAGGGTCTGATGGTGTAGTGGGTTAAAGCATACTAGTTATGGCAGCTACTGGAAGGTAGTTGTGCTTTCTGGGTTCGAGTCTCACTGGTGGGTGTTGTCCAAAGATTGTTAATCTTCCCTTGTGGTTTATGCAAGTATAGGCTTATAAGCTGGACACGAGTTCTCTCACATTGACAGTGGCTTGACGAAAAATGCAGACTGACCCCACACTCATCTGGTGCCCTCGGGAAGTGGAGATGTTTGAGATATATATATCTCGAATTCTCAACGTCTTTTGTAGGGTCTGATGGTGTAGTGGGTTAAAGCATACTAGTTATGGCAGCTACTGGAAGGTAGTTGTGCTTTCTGGGTTCGAGTCTCACTGGTGGGTGTTGTCCAAAGATTGTTAATCTTCCCTTGTGGTTTATGCAAGTATAGGCTTATAAGCTGGACACGAGTTCTCTCACATTGACAGTGGCTTGACGAAAAATGCAGACTGACCCCACACTCATCTGGTGCCCTCGGGAAGTGTAGATGTTTGAGATATATATATCTCGAATTCTCAACTTCTTTTGTAGGGTCTGATGGTGTAGTGGGTTAAAGCATACTAGTTATGGCAGCTACTGGAAGGTAGTTGTGCTTTCTGGGTTCGAGTCTCACTGGTGGGTGTTGTCCAAAGATTGTTAATCTTCCCTTGTGGTTAATGCAAGTATAGGCTTATAAGCTGGACACGAGTTCTCTCACATTAACAGTGGCTTGACGAAAAATGCAGACTGACCCCACACTCATCTGGTGCCCTCGGGAAGTGGAGATGTTTGAGATATATATATGCTCGAATTCTCAACTTCTTTTGTAGGGTCTGATGGTGTAGTGGGTTAAAGCATACTAGTTATGGCAGCTACTGGAAGGTAGTTGTGCTTTCTGGGTTCGAGTCTCACTGGTGGGTGTTGTCCAAAGATTGTTAATCTTCCCTTGTGGTTTATGCAAGTATAGGCTTATAAGCTGGACACGAGTTCTCTCACATTGACAGTGGCTTGACGAAAAATGCAGACTGACCCCACACTCATCTGGTGCCCTCGGGAAGTGGAGATGTTTGAGATATATATATCTCGAATTCTCAACGTCTTTTGTAGGGTCTGATGGTGTAGTGGGTTAAAGCATACTAGTTATGGCAGCTACTGGAAGGTAGTTGTGCTTTCTGGGTTCGAGTCTCACTGGTGGGTGTTGTCCAAAGATTGTTAATCTTCCCTTGTGGTTTATGCAAGTATAGGCTTATAAGCTGGACACGAGTTCTCTCACATTGACAGTGGCTTGACGAAAAATGCAGACTGACCCCACACTCATCTGGTGCCCTCGGGAAGTGGAGATGTTTGAGATATATATATCTCGAATTCTCAACTTCTTTTGTAGGGTCTGATGGTGTAGTGGGTTAAAGCATACTAGTTATGGCAGCTACTGGAAGGTAGTTGTGCTTTCTGGGTTCGAGTCTCACTGGTGGGTGTTGTCCAAAGATTGTTAATCTTCCCTTGTGGTTTATGCAAGGTATAGGCTTATAAGCTGGACACGAGTTCTCTCACATTGACAGTGGCTTGACGAAAAATGCAGACTGACCCCACACTCATCTGGTGCCCTCGGGAAGTGGAGATGTTTGAGATATATATATCTCGAATTCTCAACTTCTTTTGTAGGGTCTGATGGTGTAGTGGGTTAAAGCATACTAGTTATGGCAGCTACTGGAAGGTAGTTGTGCTTTCTGGGTTCGAGTCTCACTGGTGGGTGTTGTCCAAAGATTGTTAATCTTCCCTTGTGGTTTATGCAAGTATAGGCTTATAAGCTGGACACGAGTTCTCTCACATTGACAGTGGCTTGACGAAAAATGCAGACTGACCCCACACTCATCTGGTGCCCTCGGGAAGTGGAGATGTTTGAGATATATATATCTCGAATTCTCAACTTCTTTTGTAGGGTCTGATGGTGTAGTGGGTTAAAGCATACTAGTTATGGCAGCTACTGGAAGGTAGTTGTGCTTTCTGGGTTCGAGTCTCACTGGTGGGTGTTGTCCAAAGATTGTTAATCTTCCCTTGTGGTTTATGCAAGTATAGGCTTATAAGCTGGACACGAGTTCTCTCACATTGACAGTGGCTTTGACGAAAAATGCAGACTGACCCCACACTCATCTGGTGCCCTCGGGAAGTGGAGATGTTTGAGATATATATATCTCGAATTCTCAACTTCTTTTGTAGGGTCTGATGGTGTAGTGGGTTAAAGCATACTAGTTATGGCAGCTACTGGAAGGTAGTTGTGCTTTCTGGGTTCGAGTCTCACTGGTGGGTGTTGTCCAAAGATTGTTAATCTTCCCTTGTGGTTTATGCAAGTATAGGCTTATAAGCTGGACACGAGTTCTCTCACATTGACAGTGGCTTGACGAAAAATGCAGACTGACCCCACACTCATCTGGTGCCCTCGGGAAGTGGAGATGTTTGAGATATATATATCTCGAATTCTCAACTTCTTTTGTAGGGTCTGATGGTGTAGTGGGTTAAAGCATACTAGTTATGGCAGCTACTGGAAGGTAGTTGTGCTTTCTGGGTTCGAGTCTCACTGGTGGGTGTTGTCCAAAGATTGTTAATCTTCCCTTGTGGTTTATGCAAGTATAGGCTTATAAGCTGGACACGAGTTCTCTCACATTGACAGTGGCTTGACGAAAAATGCAGACTGACCCCACACTCATCTGGTGCCCTCGGGAAGTGGAGATGTTTGAGATATATATATCTCGAATTCTCAACTTCTTTTGTAGGGTCTGATGGTGTAGTGGGTTAAAGCATACTAGTTATGGCAGCTACTGGAAGGTAGTTGTGCTTTCTGGGTTCGAGTCTCACTGGTGGGTGTTGTCCAAAGATTGTTAATCTTCCCTTGTGGTTTATGCAAGTATAGGCTTATAAGCTGGACACGAGTTCTCTCACATTGACAGTGGCTTGACGAAAAATGCAGACTGACCCCACACTCATCTGGTGCCCTCGGGAAGTGGAGATGTTTGAGATATATATATCTCGAATTCTCAACTTCTTTTGTAGGGTCTGATGGTGTAGTGGGTTAAAGCATACTAGTTATGGCAGCTACTGGAAGGTAGTTGTGCTTTCTGGGTTCGAGTCTCACTGGTGGGTGTTGTCCAAAGATTGTTAATCTTCCCTTGTGGTTTATGCAAGTATAGGCTTATAAGCTGGACACGAGTTCTCTCACATTGACAGTGGCTTGACGAAAAATGCAGACTGACCCCACACTCATCTGGTGCCCTCGGGAAGTGGAGATGTTTGAGATATATATATCTCGAATTCTCAACTTCTTTTGTAGGGTCTGATGGTGTAGTGGGTTAAAGCATACTAGTTATGGCAGCTACTGGAAGGTAGTTGTGCTTTCTGGGTTCGAGTCTCACTGGTGGGTGTTGTCCAAAGATTGTTAATCTTCCCTTGTGGTTTATGCAAGTATAGGCTTATAAGCTGGACACGAGTTCTCTCACATTGACAGTGGCTTGACGAAAAATGCAGACTGACCCCACACTCATCTGGTGCCCTCGGGAAGTGGAGATGTTTGAGATATATATATCTCGAATTCTCAACTTCTTTTGTAGGGTCTGATGGTGTAGTGGGTTAAAGCATACTAGTTATGGCAGCTACTGGAAGGTAGTTGTGCTTTCTGGGTTCGAGTCTCACTGGTGGGTGTTGTCCAAAGATTGTTAATCTTCCCTTGTGGTTTATGCAAGTATAGGCTTATAAGCTGGACACGAGTTCTCTCACATTGACAGTGGCTTGACGAAAAATGCAGACTGACCCCACACTCATCTGGTGCCCTCGGGAAGTGGAGATGTTTGAGATATATATATCTCGAATTCTCAACTTCTTTTGTAGGGTCTGATGGTGTAGTGGGTTAAAGCATACTAGTTATGGCAGCTACTGGAAGGTAGTTGTGCTTTCTGGGTTCGAGTCTCACTGGTGGGTGTTGTCCAAAGATTGTTAATCTTCCCTTGTGGTTTATGCAAGTATAGGCTTATAAGCTGGACACGAGTTCTCTCACATTGACAGTGGCTTGACGAAAAATGCAGACTGACCCCACACTCATCTGGTGCCCTCGGGAAGTGGAGATGTTTGAGATATATATATCTCGAATTCTCAACTTCTTTTGTAGGGTCTGATGGTGTAGTGGGTTAAAGCATACTAGTTATGGCAGCTACTGGAAGGTAGTTGTGCTTTCTGGGTTCGAGTCTCACTGGTGGGTGTTGTCCAAAGATTGTTAATCTTCCCTTGTGGTTTATGCAAGTATAGGCTTATAAGCTGGACACGAGTTCTCTCACATTGACAGTGGCTTGACGAAAAATGCAGACTGACCCCACACTCATCTGGTGCCCTCGGGAAGTGGAGATGTTTGAGATATATATATCTCGAATTCTCAACTTCTTTTGTAGGGTCTGATGGTGTAGTGGGTTAAAGCATACTAGTTATGGCAGCTACTGGAAGGTAGTTGTGCTTTCTGGGTTCGAGTCTCACTGGTGGGTGTTGTCCAAAGATTGTTAATCTTCCCTTGTGGTTTATGCAAGTATAGGCTTATAAGCTGGACACGAGTTCTCTCACATTGACAGTGGCTTGACGAAAAATGCAGACTGACCCCACACTCATCTGGTGCCCTCGGGAAGTGGAGATGTTTGAGATATATATATCTCGAATTCTCAACTTCTTTTGTAGGGTCTGATGGTGTAGTGGGTTAAAGCATACTAGTTATGGCAGCTACTGGAAGGTAGTTGTGCTTTCTGGGTTCGAGTCTCACTGGTGGGTGTTGTCCAAAGATTGTTAATCTTCCCTTGTGGTTTATGCAAGTATAGGCTTATAAGCTGGACACGAGTTCTCTCACATTGACAGTGGCTTGACGAAAAATGCAGACTGACCCCACACTCATCTGGTGCCCTCGGGAAGTGGAGATGTTTGAGATATATATATCTCGAATTCTCAACTTCTTTTGTAGGGTCTGATGGTGTAGTGGGTTAAAGCATACTAGTTATGGCAGCTACTGGAAGGTAGTTGTGCTTTCTGGGTTCGAGTCTCACTGGTGGGTGTTGTCCAAAGATTGTTAATCTTCCCTTGTGGTTTATGCAAGTATAGGCTTATAAGCTGGACACGAGTTCTCTCACATTGACAGTGGCTTGACGAAAAATGCAGACTGACCCCACACTCATCTGGTGCCCTCGGGAAGTGGAGATGTTTGAGATATATATATCTCGAATTCTCAACTTCTTTTGTAGGGTCTGATGGTGTAGTGGGTTAAAGCATACTAGTTATGGCAGCTACTGGAAGGTAGTTGTGCTTTCTGGGTTCGAGTCTCACTGGTGGGTGTTGTCCAAAGATTGTTAATCTTCCCTTGTGGTTTATGCAAGTATAGGCTTATAAGCTGGACACGAGTTCTCTCACATTGACAGTGGCTTGACGAAAAATGCAGACTGACCCCACACTCATCTGGTGCCCTCGGGAAGTGGAGATGTTTGAGATATATATATCTCGAATTCTCAACTTCTTTTGTAGGGTCTGATGGTGTAGTGGGTTAAAGCATACTAGTTATGGCAGCTACTGGAAGGTAGTTGTGCTTTCTGGGTTCGAGTCTCACTGGTGGGTGTTGTCCAAAGATTGTTAATCTTCCCTTGTGGTTTATGCAAGTATAGGCTTATAAGCTGGACACGAGTTCTCTCACATTGACAGTGGCTTGACGAAAAATGCAGACTGACCCCACACTCATCTGGTGCCCTCGGGAAGTGGAGATGTTTGAGATATATATATCTCGAATTCTCAACTTCTTTTGTAGGGTCTGATGGTGTAGTGGGTTAAAGCATACTAGTTATGGCAGCTACTGGAAGGTAGTTGTGCTTTCTGGGTTCGAGTCTCACTGGTGGGTGTTGTCCAAAGATTGTTAATCTTCCCTTGTGGTTTATGCAAGTATAGGCTTATAAGCTGGACACGAGTTCTCTCACATTGACAGTGGCTTGACGAAAAATGCAGACTGACCCCACACTCATCTGGTGCCCTCGGGAAGTGGAGATGTTTGAGATATATATATCTCGAATTCTCAACTTCTTTTGTAGGGTCTGATGGTGTAGTGGGTTAAAGCATACTAGTTATGGCAGCTACTGGAAGGTAGTTGTGCTTTCTGGGTTCGAGTCTCACTGGTGGGTGTTGTCCAAAGATTGTTAATCTTCCCTTGTGGTTTATGCAAGTATAGGCTTATAAGCTGGACACGAGTTCTCTCACATTGACAGTGGCTTGACGAAAAATGCAGACTGACCCCACACTCATCTGGTGCCCTCGGGAAGTGGAGATGTTTGAGATATATATATCTCGAATTCTCAACTTCTTTTGTAGGGTCTGATGGTGTAGTGGGTTAAAGCATACTAGTTATGGCAGCTACTGGAAGGTAGTTGTGCTTTCTGGGTTCGAGTCTCACTGGTGGGTGTTGTCCAAAGATTGTTAATCTTCCCTTGTGGTTTATGCAAGTATAGGCTTATAAGCTGGACACGAGTTCTCTCACATTGACAGTGGCTTGACGAAAAATGCAGACTGACCCCACACTCATCTGGTGCCCTCGGGAAGTGGAGATGTTTGAGATATATATATCTCGAATTCTCAACTTCTTTTGTAGGGTCTGATGGTGTAGTGGGTTAAAGCATACTAGTTATGGCAGCTACTGGAAGGTAGTTGTGCTTTCTGGGTTCGAGTCTCACTGGTGGGTGTTGTCCAAAGATTGTTAATCTTCCCTTGTGGTTTATGCAAGTATAGGCTTATAAGCTGGACACGAGTTCTCTCACATTGACAGTGGCTTGACGAAAAATGCAGACTGACCCCACACTCATCTGGTGCCCTCGGGAAGTGGAGATGTTTGAGATATATATATCTCGAATTCTCAACTTCTTTTGTAGGGTCTGATGGTGTAGTGGGTTAAAGCATACTAGTTATGGCAGCTACTGGAAGGTAGTTGTGCTTTCTGGGTTCGAGTCTCACTGGTGGGTGTTGTCCAAAGATTGTTAATCTTCCCTTGTGGTTTATGCAAGTATAGGCTTATAAGCTGGACACGAGTTCTCTCACATTGACAGTGGCTTGACGAAAAATGCAGACTGACCCCACACTCATCTGGTGCCCTCGGGAAGTGGAGATGTTTGAGATATATATATCTCGAATTCTCAACTTCTTTTGTAGGGTCTGATGGTGTAGTGGGTTAAAGCATACTAGTTATGGCAGCTACTGGAAGGTAGTTGTGCTTTCTGGGTTCGAGTCTCACTGGTGGGTGTTGTCCAAAGATTGTTAATCTTCCCTTGTGGTTTATGCAAGTATAGGCTTATAAGCTGGACACGAGTTCTCTCACATTGACAGTGGCTTGACGAAAAATGCAGACTGACCCCACACTCATCTGGTGCCCTCGGGAAGTGGAGATGTTTGAGATATATATATCTCGAATTCTCAACTTCTTTTGTAGGGTCTGATGGTGTAGTGGGTTAAAGCATACTAGTTATGGCAGCTACTGGAAGGTAGTTGTGCTTTCTGGGTTCGAGTCTCACTGGTGGGTGTTGTCCAAAGATTGTTAATCTTCCCTTGTGGTTTATGCAAGTATAGGCTTATAAGCTGGACACGAGTTCTCTCACATTGACAGTGGCTTGACGAAAAATGCAGACTGACCCCACACTCATCTGGTGCCCTCGGGAAGTGGAGATGTTTGAGATATATATATCTCGAATTCTCAACTTCTTTTGTAGGGTCTGATGGTGTAGTGGGTTAAAGCATACTAGTTATGGCAGCTACTGGAAGGTAGTTGTGCTTTCTGGGTTCGAGTCTCACTGGTGGGTGTTGTCCAAAGATTGTTAATCTTCCCTTGTGGTTTATGCAAGTATAGGCTTATAAGCTGGACACGAGTTCTCTCACATTGACAGTGGCTTGACGAAAAATGCAGACTGACCCCACACTCATCTGGTGCCCTCGGGAAGTGGAGATGTTTGAGATATATATATCTCGAATTCTCAACTTCTTTTGTAGGGTCTGATGGTGTAGTGGGTTAAAGCATACTAGTTATGGCAGCTACTGGAAGGTAGTTGTGCTTTCTGGGTTCGAGTCTCACTGGTGGGTGTTGTCCAAAGATTGTTAATCTTCCCTTGTGGTTTATGCAAGTATAGGCTTATAAGCTGGACACGAGTTCTCTCACATTGACAGTGGCTTGACGAAAAATGCAGACTGACCCCACACTCATCTGGTGCCCTCGGGAAGTGGAGATGTTTGAGATATATATATCTCGAATTCTCAACTTCTTTTGTAGGGTCTGATGGTGTAGTGGGTTAAAGCATACTAGTTATGGCAGCTACTGGAAGGTAGTTGTGCTTTCTGGGTTCGAGTCTCACTGGTGGGTGTTGTCCAAAGATTGTTAATCTTCCCTTGTGGTTTATGCAAGTATAGGCTTATAAGCTGGACACGAGTTCTCTCACATTGACAGTGGCTTGACGAAAAATGCAGACTGACCCCACACTCATCTGGTGCCCTCGGGAAGTGGAGATGTTTGAGATATATATATCTCGAATTCTCAACTTCTTTTGTAGGGTCTGATGGTGTAGTGGGTTAAAGCATACTAGTTATGGCAGCTACTGGAAGGTAGTTGTGCTTTCTGGGTTCGAGTCTCACTGGTGGGTGTTGTCCAAAGATTGTTAATCTTCCCTTGTGGTTTATGCAAGTATAGGCTTATAAGCTGGACACGAGTTCTCTCACATTGACAGTGGCTTGACGAAAAATGCAGACTGACCCCACACTCATCTGGTGCCCTCGGGAAGTGGAGATGTTTGAGATATATATATCTCGAATTCTCAACTTCTTTTGTAGGGTCTGATGGTGTAGTGGGTTAAAGCATACTAGTTATGGCAGCTACTGGAAGGTAGTTGTGCTTTCTGGGTTCGAGTCTCACTGGTGGGTGTTGTCCAAAGATTGTTAATCTTCCCTTGTGGTTTATGCAAGTATAGGCTTATAAGCTGGACACGAGTTCTCTCACATTGACAGTGGCTTGACGAAAAATGCAGACTGACCCCACACTCATCTGGTGCCCTCGGGAAGTGGAGATGTTTGAGATATATATATCTCGAATTCTCAACTTCTTTTGTAGGGTCTGATGGTGTAGTGGGTTAAAGCATACTAGTTATGGCAGCTACTGGAAGGTAGTTGTGCTTTCTGGGTTCGAGTCTCACTGGTGGGTGTTGTCCAAAGATTGTTAATCTTCCCTTGTGGTTTATGCAAGTATAGGCTTATAAGCTGGACACGAGTTCTCTCACATTGACAGTGGCTTGACGAAAAATGCAGACTGACCCCACACTCATCTGGTGCCCTCGGGAAGTGGAGATGTTTGAGATATATATATCTCGAATTCTCAACTTCTTTTGTAGGGTCTGATGGTGTAGTGGGTTAAAGCATACTAGTTATGGCAGCTACTGGAAGGTAGTTGTGCTTTCTGGGTTCGAGTCTCACTGGTGGGTGTTGTCCAAAGATTGTTAATCTTCCCTTGTGGTTTATGCAAGTATAGGCTTATAAGCTGGACACGAGTTCTCTCACATTGACAGTGGCTTGACGAAAAATGCAGACTGACCCCACACTCATCTGGTGCCCTCGGGAAGTGGAGATGTTTGAGATATATATATCTCGAATTCTCAACTTCTTTTGTAGGGTCTGATGGTGTAGTGGGTTAAAGCATACTAGTTATGGCAGCTACTGGAAGGTAGTTGTGCTTTCTGGGTTCGAGTCTCACTGGTGGGTGTTGTCCAAAGATTGTTAATCTTCCCTTGTGGTTTATGCAAGTATAGGCTTATAAGCTGGACACGAGTTCTCTCACATTGACAGTGGCTTGACGAAAAATGCAGACTGACCCCACACTCATCTGGTGCCCTCGGGAAGTGGAGATGTTTGAGATATATATATCTCGAATTCTCAACTTCTTTTGTAGGGTCTGATGGTGTAGTGGGTTAAAGCATACTAGTTATGGCAGCTACTGGAAGGTAGTTGTGCTTTCTGGGTTCGAGTCTCACTGGTGGGTGTTGTCCAAAGATTGTTAATCTTCCCTTGTGGTTTATGCAAGTATAGGCTTATAAGCTGGACACGAGTTCTCTCACATTGACAGTGGCTTGACGAAAAATGCAGACTGACCCCACACTCATCTGGTGCCCTCGGGAAGTGGAGATGTTTGAGATATATATATCTCGAATTCTCAACTTCTTTTGTAGGGTCTGATGGTGTAGTGGGTTAAAGCATACTAGTTATGGCAGCTACTGGAAGGTAGTTGTGCTTTCTGGGTTCGAGTCTCACTGGTGGGTGTTGTCCAAAGATTGTTAATCTTCCCTTGTGGTTTATGCAAGTATAGGCTTATAAGCTGGACACGAGTTCTCTCACATTGACAGTGGCTTGACGAAAAATGCAGACTGACCCCACACTCATCTGGTGCCCTCGGGAAGTGGAGATGTTTGAGATATATATATCTCGAATTCTCAACTTCTTTTGTAGGGTCTGATGGTGTAGTGGGTTAAAGCATACTAGTTATGGCAGCTACTGGAAGGTAGTTGTGCTTTCTGGGTTCGAGTCTCACTGGTGGGTGTTGTCCAAAGATTGTTAATCTTCCCTTGTGGTTTATGCAAGTATAGGCTTATAAGCTGGACACGAGTTCTCTCACATTGACAGTGGCTTGACGAAAAATGCAGACTGACCCCACACTCATCTGGTGCCCTCGGGAAGTGGAGATGTTTGAGATATATATATCTCGAATTCTCAACTTCTTTTGTAGGGTCTGATGGTGTAGTGGGTTAAAGCATACTAGTTATGGCAGCTACTGGAAGGTAGTTGTGCTTTCTGGGTTCGAGTCTCACTGGTGGGTGTTGTCCAAAGATTGTTAATCTTCCCTTGTGGTTTATGCAAGTATAGGCTTATAAGCTGGACACGAGTTCTCTCACATTGACAGTGGCTTGACGAAAAATGCAGACTGACCCCACACTCATCTGGTGCCCTCGGGAAGTGGAGATGTTTGAGATATATATATCTCGAATTCTCAACTTCTTTTGTAGGGTCTGATGGTGTAGTGGGTTAAAGCATACTAGTTATGGCAGCTACTGGAAGGTAGTTGTGCTTTCTGGGTTCGAGTCTCACTGGTGGGTGTTGTCCAAAGATTGTTAATCTTCCCTTGTGGTTTATGCAAGTATAGGCTTATAAGCTGGACACGAGTTCTCTCACATTGACAGTGGCTTGACGAAAAATGCAGACTGACCCCACACTCATCTGGTGCCCTCGGGAAGTGGAGATGTTTGAGATATATATATCTCGAATTCTCAACTTCTTTTGTAGGGTCTGATGGTGTAGTGGGTTAAAGCATACTAGTTATGGCAGCTACTGGAAGGTAGTTGTGCTTTCTGGGTTCGAGTCTCACTGGTGGGTGTTGTCCAAAGATTGTTAATCTTCCCTTGTGGTTTATGCAAGTATAGGCTTATAAGCTGGACACGAGTTCTCTCACATTGACAGTGGCTTGACGAAAAATGCAGACTGACCCCACACTCATCTGGTGCCCTCGGGAAGTGGAGATGTTTGAGATATATATATCTCGAATTCTCAACTTCTTTTGTAGGGTCTGATGGTGTAGTGGGTTAAAGCATACTAGTTATGGCAGCTACTGGAAGGTAGTTGTGCTTTCTGGGTTCGAGTCTCACTGGTGGGTGTTGTCCAAAGATTGTTAATCTTCCCTTGTGGTTTATGCAAGTATAGGCTTATAAGCTGGACACGAGTTCTCTCACATTGACAGTGGCTTGACGAAAAATGCAGACTGACCCCACACTCATCTGGTGCCCTCGGGAAGTGGAGATGTTTGAGATATATATATCTCGAATTCTCAACTTCTTTTGTAGGGTCTGATGGTGTAGTGGGTTAAAGCATACTAGTTATGGCAGCTACTGGAAGGTAGTTGTGCTTTCTGGGTTCGAGTCTCACTGGTGGGTGTTGTCCAAAGATTGTTAATCTTCCCTTGTGGTTTATGCAAGTATAGGCTTATAAGCTGGACACGAGTTCTCTCACATTGACAGTGGCTTGACGAAAAATGCAGACTGACCCCACACTCATCTGGTGCCCTCGGGAAGTGGAGATGTTTGAGATATATATCTCGAATTCTCAACTTCTTTTGTAGGGTCTGATGGTGTAGTGGGTTAAAGCATACTAGTTATGGCAGCTACTGGAAGGTAGTTGTGCTTTCTGGGTTCGAGTCTCACTGGTGGGTGTTGTCCAAAGATTGTTAATCTTCCCTTGTGGTTTATGCAAGTATAGGCTTATAAGCTGGACACGAGTTCTCTCACATTGACAGTGGCTTGACGAAAAATGCAGACTGACCCCACACTCATCTGGTGCCCTCGGGAAGTGGAGATGTTTGAGATATATATATCTCGAATTCTCAACTTCTTTTGTAGGGTCTGATGGTGTAGTGGGTTAAAGCATACTAGTTATGGCAGCTACTGGAAGGTAGTTGTGCTTTCTGGGTTCGAGTCTCACTGGTGGGTGTTGTCCAAAGATTGTTAATCTTCCCTTGTGGTTTATGCAAGTATAGGCTTATAAGCTGGACACGAGTTCTCTCACATTGACAGTGGCTTGACGAAAAATGCAGACTGACCCCACACTCATCTGGTGCCCTCGGGAAGTGGAGATGTTTGAGATATATATATCTCGAATTCTCAACTTCTTTTGTAGGGTCTGATGGTGTAGTGGGTTAAAGCATACTAGTTATGGCAGCTACTGGAAGGTAGTTGTGCTTTCTGGGTTCGAGTCTCACTGGTGGGTGTTGTCCAAAGATTGTTAATCTTCCCTTGTGGTTTATGCAAGTATAGGCTTATAAGCTGGACACGAGTTCTCTCACATTGACAGTGGCTTGACGAAAAATGCAGACTGACCCCACACTCATCTGGTGCCCTCGGGAAGTGGAGATGTTTGAGATATATATATCTCGAATTCTCAACTTCTTTTGTAGGGTCTGATGGTGTAGTGGGTTAAAGCATACTAGTTATGGCAGCTACTGGAAGGTAGTTGTGCTTTCTGGGTTCGAGTCTCACTGGTGGGTGTTGTCCAAAGATTGTTAATCTTCCCTTGTGGTTTATGCAAGTATAGGCTTATAAGCTGGACACGAGTTCTCTCACATTGACAGTGGCTTGACGAAAAATGCAGACTGACCCCACACTCATCTGGTGCCCTCGGGAAGTGGAGATGTTTGAGATATATATATCTCGAATTCTCAACTTCTTTTGTAGGGTCTGATGGTGTAGTGGGTTAAAGCATACTAGTTATGGCAGCTACTGGAAGGTAGTTGTGCTTTCTGGGTTCGAGTCTCACTGGTGGGTGTTGTCCAAAGATTGTTAATCTTCCCTTGTGGTTTATGCAAGTATAGGCTTATAAGCTGGACACGAGTTCTCTCACATTGACAGTGGCTTGACGAAAAATGCAGACTGACCCCACACTCATCTGGTGCCCTCGGGAAGTGGAGATGTTTGAGATATATATATCTCGAATTCTCAACTTCTTTTGTAGGGTCTGATGGTGTAGTGGGTTAAAGCATACTAGTTATGGCAGCTACTGGAAGGTAGTTGTGCTTTCTGGGTTCGAGTCTCACTGGTGGGTGTTGTCCAAAGATTGTTAATCTTCCCTTGTGGTTTATGCAAGTATAGGCTTATAAGCTGGACACGAGTTCTCTCACATTGACAGTGGCTTGACGAAAAATGCAGACTGACCCCACACTCATCTGGTGCCCTCGGGAAGTGGAGATGTTTGAGATATATATATCTCGAATTCTCAACTTCTTTTGTAGGGTCTGATGGTGTAGTGGGTTAAAGCATACTAGTTATGGCAGCTACTGGAAGGTAGTTGTGCTTTCTGGGTTCGAGTCTCACTGGTGGGTGTTGTCCAAAGATTGTTAATCTTCCCTTGTGGTTTATGCAAGTATAGGCTTATAAGCTGGACACGAGTTCTCTCACATTGACAGTGGCTTGACGAAAAATGCAGACTGACCCCACACTCATCTGGTGCCCTCGGGAAGTGGAGATGTTTGAGATATATATATCTCGAATTCTCAACTTCTTTTGTAGGGTCTGATGGTGTAGTGGGTTAAAGCATACTAGTTATGGCAGCTACTGGAAGGTAGTTGTGCTTTCTGGGTTCGAGTCTCACTGGTGGGTGTTGTCCAAAGATTGTTAATCTTCCCTTGTGGTTTATGCAAGTATAGGCTTATAAGCTGGACACGAGTTCTCTCACATTGACAGTGGCTTGACGAAAAATGCAGACTGACCCCACACTCATCTGGTGCCCTCGGGAAGTGGAGATGTTTGAGATATATATATCTCGAATTCTCAACTTCTTTTGTAGGGTCTGATGGTGTAGTGGGTTAAAGCATACTAGTTATGGCAGCTACTGGAAGGTAGTTGTGCTTTCTGGGTTCGAGTCTCACTGGTGGGTGTTGTCCAAAGATTGTTAATCTTCCCTTGTGGTTTATGCAAGTATAGGCTTATAAGCTGGACACGAGTTCTCTCACATTGACAGTGGCTTGACGAAAAATGCAGACTGACCCCACACTCATCTGGTGCCCTCGGGAAGTGGAGATGTTTGAGATATATATATCTCGAATTCTCAACTTCTTTTGTAGGGTCTGATGGTGTAGTGGGTTAAAGCATACTAGTTATGGCAGCTACTGGAAGGTAGTTGTGCTTTCTGGGTTCGAGTCTCACTGGTGGGTGTTGTCCAAAGATTGTTAATCTTCCCTTGTGGTTTATGCAAGTATAGGCTTATAAGCTGGACACGAGTTCTCTCACATTGACAGTGGCTTGACGAAAAATGCAGACTGACCCCACACTCATCTGGTGCCCTCGGGAAGTGGAGATGTTTGAGATATATATATCTCGAATTCTCAACTTCTTTTGTAGGGTCTGATGGTGTAGTGGGTTAAAGCATACTAGTTATGGCAGCTACTGGAAGGTAGTTGTGCTTTCTGGGTTCGAGTCTCACTGGTGGGTGTTGTCCAAAGATT
>NW_027190373.1:0-41017 GCF_040958095.1 Procambarus clarkii | reverse complement strand
TGTGTTCTGTCCTGTGATGGTACTATTAATATCCCATTTGTTATGCCCATTCAACCACATAAGAACAAAGGTAACTGCAGAAGGCATATTGGCCCATACGAGGCAGCTCCTATTTGTAACCACCCAATCCCCCTCATATACATGTTCAACCCACGCTTGAAACAATCGAGGGACCCCTCCTCCACTACGTTTCGTTGTAATTGGTTCCACAAATAAACAACCCTGTTACCGAACCAGTATTTACCCAAGTCTTTCCTGAATCTAAACTTATCCAATTTATACGCATTGTTTCACGTTCTGTCTTGTGTTGATACTTTAAATACTCCATTAATATCCCCTTTGTTATGTCCCTTCATCAACTTGTAAACCTCTATCATGTCATCCCTAACTCTTTGCCTTTCCAGTGAATGCCATTTAAGTTTTGGTAATCTTTCTTCATACGAAAGATTTCTAATTTGGGGAATTCACTTTTTCATCCTACGCTGGACACGTTGAAGTGAATTTATTTCCATGCCATATTACGGCGACCAAAACTGAACTGCATAATCTAAATGGGGCCTAGCCAGAGAAAGATATAGCTGAAGAACTACACCAGGTGTCTTGTTATTAACGCTCTGATTAATTAATCCCAGTGTCCTATTAGCCTTATTACGATCATTCATGCATTGTTCCTTTGATATTCAATTCTTACTAAACATAACTCCCAGATCCCTTTCGCAATCTCAACACCATCCAGCTCCAATCATGTAACTCTATCATCATTACTTAGCCTCAAAACTTTTACATTTATCAGCATTAAATTGCATCTGCCAATCTTTTGACCATATCGAAACCCTATTTAGATCAACTTGAAGTGATAATGAGTCTTCTTCCGTGTTAATTTCCCTACCGATTTTTGTATCATCGGCAAATTTGCAAATATTGCTACTCAAACCTGAATCTAAATCATTAATACATATAATAAACAACAGAGGTCCCAAGGCAGAGCCTTGAGGCACTCCACATTACAGTGGAGTGGCACGCCACATTATCCCACTCTGACTTAACACAATTTATACTATTTGTTTCCGTTTGAAATAGCCATGCCCCAATCTAAATTATTATAGCACCCCCAATACCATGAGCCTCTATTTTTTAATCAGTCTTTCATGTGACATCGTTGCAGGTGTTTTACCTTAAAAAAAATCCCGGTGTTCTATTACGAAAGTTAAAATTATGATTTTATATCATGTCACCTGTTAAAAAAATATAAATAGCTTTATGAATGCCATATTTAAATTGGTTAATAAATCCTTTTCGATACTAGACTAATATTAGGCAAGATAAATCCATTAACTATTAAAGATTCAATACATTGACTTGACTAAAGTTAATGGAAGTCTTTAAACGAAAAATCTCGCTATATAGGTACTAATATAGGTGGTATAGGTGTCTTCATAGATCGTAAATGTTGGAGTTACAATACAGCTGAATGTCTCCTGCCAATATTTCTTATTATCCTGCAGTACCTCTTGATGCATCCTAGTCTGTAAGGTCTTCACCAAAATATAGCGATGTAAGCAGACATCAGGGTCAGTGATAGCTAAAATCTTAGCATTTGAGAGTTCCAGTATCAATGCTCGCTCATTCCTCAGTGGAAAACTCATACCGGTCGTAACTCCAGCAGGGGCCGATGAAAACATTTTGCATGAACAGGCTTTAGTATCAAACTGAGAGAAAATGTCGCTAAGAGTCTATTTATTTAAAATAAGGTCAGATGAACCTAACAGTTAAAGTAACTCCAGAAAGGCTTTTGTCCTATATGAGTCAGATGCAAATCATGTGAACCTAAATAATTGTTATATGAATAACGTTCCTTAAACGTTAATCATTTAAATAAATTATGACCATACAAATATGCAATAGGCATAAAAATATATAAAATAAATTACGAAACTTTGGTTCTGGGCAAGTATTCCTTCTGAAGTTACCTTCATTCTTATGTTCTTTAACCAATCAAAAAAATACAAGTATTGCGGGAACTGCAGAAGGATTATTAGCTCATTTCACACAGAAATCACTATTGCGTGATGCATCAATTGAAAAAATCAACAAGGGACGGGACTAGGATTCGAACTTACGTCCGAGAGCATCCCAGACGCTACCTTAATCGACTGAGCTAATACATTTTATAAGAATTGCAACCAGAAATTCTACTGAATTTACTTGGATCCTGCCGACTCTCCGAGACTCAAACTACGATTTTACACAATACCCCCATGCACTCGAAATAATAAAGCAAGCGCGAAGAGGTAGAACGGCCTATTGACATACCTCGAGTGTATAGAGGAATTGTATAAAATCATAGTTTGAACATAAGAACAAAGGTAACTGCAGAAGGCCTTTTGGCCCATACGAGGCAGCTCCTATCTATAACCACCCAATCCCACTCATATAAAAGTCCAATTCACACTTGAAGCAATTGAGGGACACCCACCTCAATTGTTTGTGTCTCGGAGAGGCTGCAGGATCCAAGTATATTCAGTAGAATTTCTGGTTGCAATTCTTATACCATGTCGTAGCTCAGTCGATTAAGGCAGCGTCTGGGATGCTCTTGGACGTAGGTTCGAATCCTCGTCACGGCCCTTGTGGATTTCTTAACTATTTACTCATACAAGGCAGCTCCTATTTATATCCATCCTATCTCATTCATATATATGTCTAACCTACACAAGAATCAATCAAGGGAATCTACTTCTTTGTTGTTACGCGGTAATTGATTCTATATATCAAGAACACTATTACTGAACCAGTATTTACAAAGGTTTATCCTAAATTCTAATTCATTTATATTCATTGTTTCGTGTTGTATTTTGTTTTGTTACTCCTAACACGCACCCAATTCCTGCCCACCCTTTCACATAAACACCTCCATCATGTCACTACTAAATCTTTGCCATATATTGTTTGCCTTCTTTAAGACAATCTTTAAAGGCAGAACTTTGGCAAAGTATAAGAACAAAGGTAACTGCAGAAGGTCTATTGGCCCAAACGAATCAGCTCCGATATATAACTACTTATATACATGTCCAACCCAAGTTTGAAACAATCGAGAGACCTCCACCACGTTACGCAGTAATTAAAAAAAAAAAATACTATTCCCGAACAAGTATTTACCAAAGTCTTTCATTAATCTAAACTTATCTAACTTATACCTATTGTTTCGTGTTCTGTCCTGGTATGGTACTATTAATATCCCATTTGTTATGCCCATTCAACCACATAAGAACAAAGGTAACTGCAGAAGGCATATTGGCCCATACGAGGCAGCTCCTATTTGTAACCACCCAATCCCCCTCATATACATGTTCAACCCACGCTTGAAACAATCGAGGGACCCCTCCTCCACTACGTTTCGTTGTAATTGGTTCCACAAATAAACAACCCTGTTACCGAACCAGTATTTACCCAAGTCTTTCCTGAATCTAAACTTATCCAATTTATACGCATTGTTTCACGTTCTGTCTTGTGTTGATACTTTAAATACTCCATTAATATCCCCTTTGTTATGTCCCTTCATCAACTTGTAAACCTCTATCATGTCATCCCTAACTCTTTGCCTTTCCAGTGAATGCCATTTAAGTTTTGGTAATCTTTCTTCATACGAAAGATTTCTAATTTGGGGAATTCACTTTTTCATCCTACGCTGGACACGTTGAAGTGAATTTATTTCCATGCCATATTACGGCGACCAAAACTGAACTGCATAATCTAAATGGGGCCTAGCCAGAGAAAGATATAGCTGAAGAACTACACCAGGTGTCTTGTTATTAACGCTCTGATTAATTAATCCCAGTGTCCTATTAGCCTTATTACGATCATTCATGCATTGTTCCTTTGATATTCAATTCTTACTAAACATAACTCCCAGATCCCTTTCGCAATCTCAACACCATCCAGCTCCAATCATGTAACTCTATCATCATTACTTAGCCTCAAAACTTTTACATTTATCAGCATTAAATTGCATCTGCCAATCTTTTGACCATATCGAAACCCTATTTAGATCAACTTGAAGTGATAATGAGTCTTCTTCCGTGTTAATTTCCCTACCGATTTTTGTATCATCGGCAAATTTGCAAATATTGCTACTCAAACCTGAATCTAAATCATTAATACATATAATAAACAACAGAGGTCCCAAGGCAGAGCCTTGAGGCACTCCACATTACAGTGGAGTGGCACGCCACATTATCCCACTCTGACTTAACACAATTTATACTATTTGTTTCCGTTTGAAATAGCCATGCCCCAATCTAAATTATTATAGCACCCCCAATACCATGAGCCTCTATTTTTTAATCAGTCTTTCATGTGACATCGTTGCAGGTGTTTTACCTTAAAAAAAATCCCGGTGTTCTATTACGAAAGTTAAAATTATGATTTTATATCATGTCACCTGTTAAAAAAATATAAATGGCTTTATGAATGCCATATTTAAATTGGTTAATAAATCCTTTTCGATACTAGACTAATATTAGGCAAGATAAATCCATTAACTATTAAAGATTCAATACATTGACTTGACTAAAGTTAATGGAAGTCTTTAAACGAAAAATCTCGCTATATAGGTACTAATATAGGTGGTATAGGTGTCTTCATAGATCGTAAATGTTGGAGTTACAATACAGCTGAATGTCTCCTGCCAATATTTCTTATTATCCTGCAGTACCTCTAGATGCATCCTAGTCTGTAAGGTCTTCACCAAAATATAGCGATGTAAGCAGACATCAGGGTCAGTGATAGCTAAAATCTTAGCATTTGAGAGTTCCAGTATCAATGCTCGCTCATTCCTCAGTGGAAAACTCATACCGGTCGTAACTCCAGCAGGGGCCGATGAAAACATTTTGCATGAACAGGCTTTAGTATCAAACTGAGAGAAAATGTCGCTAAGAGTCTATTTATTTAAAATAAGGTCAGATGAACCTAACAGTTAAAGTAACTCCAGAAAGGCTTTTGTCCTATATGAGTCAGATGCAAATCATGTGAACCTAAATAATTGTTATATGAATAACGTTCCTTAAACGTTAATCATTTAAATAAATTATGACCATACAAATATGCAATGGGCATAAAAATATATAAAATAAATTACGAAACTTTGGTTCTGGGCAAGTATTCCTTCTGAAGTTACCTTCATTCTTATGTTCTTTAACCAATCAAAAAAATACAAGTATTGCGGGAACTGCAGAAGGATTATTAGCTCATTTCACACAGAAATCACTATTGCGTGATGCATCAATTGAAAAAATCAACAAGGGACGGGACTAGGATTCGAACTTACGTCCGAGAGCATCCCAGACGCTACCTTAATCGACTGAGCTAATACATTTTATAAGAATTGCAACCAGAAATTCTACTGAATTTACTTGGATCCTGCCGACTCTCCGAGACTCAAACTACGATTTTACACAATACCCCCATGCACTCGAAATAATAAAGCAAGCGCGAAGAGGTAGAACGGCCTATTGACATACCTCGAGTGTATAGAGGAATTGTATAAAATCATAGTTTGAACATAAGAACAAAGGTAACTGCAGAAGGCCTTTTGGCCCATACGAGGCAGCTCCTATCTATAACCACCCAATCCCACTCATATAAAAGTCCAATTCACACTTGAAGCAATTGAGGGACACCCACCTCAATTGTTTGTGTCTCGGAGAGGCTGCAGGATCCAAGTATATTCAGTAGAATTTCTGGTTGCAATTCTTATACCATGTCGTAGCTCAGTCGATTAAGGCAGCGTCTGGGATGCTCTTGGACGTAGGTTCGAATCCTCGTCTCGGCCCTTGAGGATTTCTTAACTATTTACTCATACAAGGCAGCTCCTATTTATATCCATCCTATCTCATTCATATATATGTCTAACCTACACAAGAATCAATCAAGGGAATCTACTTCTTTGTTGTTACGCGGTAATTGATTCTATATATCAAGAACACTATTACTGAACCAGTATTTACAAAGGTTTATCCTAAATTCTAATTCATTTATATTCATTGTTT
This sequence comes from Procambarus clarkii, assembly GCF_040958095.1. NCBI lineage: Eukaryota > Metazoa > Arthropoda > Malacostraca > Decapoda > Cambaridae > Procambarus > Procambarus clarkii. The sequence continues at coordinate 34,973 of NW_027190373.1, read as the reverse complement.
CGTGTTGTATTTTGTTTTGTTACTCCTAACACGCACCCAATTCCTGCCCACCCTTTCACATAAACACCTCCATCATGTCACTACTAAATCTTTGCCATATATTGTTTGCCTTCTTTAAGACAATCTTTAAAGGCAGAACTTTGGCAAAGTATAAGAACAAAGGTAACTGCAGAAGGTCTATTGGCCCAAACGAATCAGCTCCGATATATAACCACTTATATACATGTCCAACCCAAGTTTGAAACAATCGAGAGACCTCCACCACGTTACGCAGTAATTACAAACAAAAAAAAATACTATTCCCGAACAAGTATTTACCAAAGTCTTTCATTAATCTAAACTTATCTAACTTATACCTATTGTTTCGTGTTCTGTCCTGTGATGGTACTATTAATATCCCATTTGTTATGCCCATTCAACCACATAAGAACAAAGGTAACTGCAGAAGGCATATTGGCCCATACGAGGCAGCTCCTATTTGTAACCACCCAATCCCCCTCATATACATGTTCAACCCACGCTTGAAACAATCGAGGGACCCCTCCTCCACTACGTTTCGTTGTAATTGGTTCCACAAATAAACAACCCTGTTACCGAACCAGTATTTACCCAAGTCTTTCCTGAATCTAAACTTATCCAATTTATACGCATTGTTTCGCGTTCTGTCTTGTGTTGATACTTTAAATACTCTATTAATATTCCCTTTGTTATGTCCCTTCATCAACTTGTAAACCTCTATCATGTCATCCCTAACTCTTTGCCTTTCCAGTGAATGCCATTTAAGTTTTGGTAATCTTTCTTCATACGAAAGATTTCTAATTTGGGGAATTCACTTTTTCATCCTACGCTGGACACGTTGAAGTGAATTTATTTCCATGCCATATTACGGCGACCGAAACTGAAGTGCATAATTTAAATGGGGCCTAGCCAGAGAAAGATATAGCTGATGAACTACACCAGGTGTCTTGTTATTAACGCTCTGATTAATTAATCCCAGTGTCCTATTAGCCTTATTACGATCATTCATGCATTGTTCCTTTGATATTCAATTCTTACTAAACATAACTCCCAGATCCCTTTCGCAATCTCAACACCATCCAGCTCCAATCATGTAACTCTATCATTACTTAGCCTCAAAACTTTTACATTTATCAGCATTAAATTGCATCTGCCAATCTTTTGACCATATCGAAACCCTATTTAGATCAACTTGAAGTGATAATGAGTCTTCTTCCGTGTTAATTTCCCTACCGATTTTTGTATCATCGGCAAATTTGCAAATATTGCTACTCAAACCTGAATCTAAATCATTAATACATATAATAAACAACAGAGGTCCCAGGGCAGAGCCTTGAGGCCCTCCACATTACAGTGGAGTGGCACTCCACATTATCCCACTCTGACTTAACACAATTTATACTATTTGTTTCCGTTTGAAATAGCCATGCCCCAATCTAAATTATTATAGCACCCCCAATACCATGAGCCTCTATTTTTTAATCAGTCTTTCATGTGACATTGTTGCAGGTGTTTTACCTTAAAAAAAATCCCGGTGTTCTATTACGAAAGTTAAAATTATGATTTTATATCATGTCACCTGTTAAAAAAATATAAATGGCTTTATGAATGCCATATTTAAATTGGTTAATAAATCCTTTTCGATACTAGACTAATATTAGGCAAGATAAATCCATTAACTATTAAAGATTCAATACATTGACTTGACTAAAGTTAATGGAAGTCTTTAAACGAAAAATCTCGCTATATAGGTACTAATATAGGAGGTATAGGTGTCTTCATAGATCGTAAATGTTGGAGTTACAATACAGCTGAATGTCTCCTGCCAATATTTCTTATTATCCTGCAGTACCTCTAGATGCATCCTAGTCTGTAAGGTCTTCACCAAAATATAGCGATGTAAGCAGACATCAGGGTCAGTGATAGCTAAAATCTTAGCATTTGAGAGTTCCAGTATCAATGCTCGCTCATTCCTCAGTGGAAAACTCATACCGGTCGTAACTCCAGCAGGGGCCGATGAAAACATCTTGCATGAACAGGCTTTAGTATCAAACTGAGAGAAAATGTCGCTAAGAGTCTATTTATTTAAAATAAGGTCAGATGAACCTAACAGTTAAAGTAACTCCAGAAAGGCTTTTGTCCTATATGAGTCAGATGCAAATCATGTGAACCTAAATAATTGTTATATGAATAACGTTCCTTAAACGTTAATCATTTAAATAAATTATGACCATACAAATATGCAATGGGCATAAAAATATATAAAATAAATTACGAAACTTTGGTTCTGGGCAAGTATTCCTTCTGAAGTTACCTTCATTCTTATGTTCTTTAACCAATCAAAAAAATACAAGTATTGCGGGAACTGCAGAAGGATTATTAGCTCATTTCACACAGAAATCACTATTGCGTGATGCATCAATTGAACAAATCAACAAGGGACGGGACTAGGATTCGAACTTACGTCCGAGAGCATCCCAGACGCTACCTTAATCGACTGAGCTAATACATTTTATAAGAATTGCAACCAGAAATTCTACTGAATTTACTTGGATCCTGCCGACTCTCCGAGACTCAAACTAGGATTTTACACAATACCCCCATGCACTCGAAATAATAAAGCAAGCGCGAAGAGGTAGAACGGCCTATTGACATACCTCGAGTGTATAGAGGAATTGTATAAAATCATAGTTTGAACATAAGAACAAAGGTAACTGCAGAAGGCCTTTTGGCCCATACGAGGCAGCTCCTATCTATAACCACCCAATCCCACTCATATAAAAGTCCAATTCACACTTGAAGCAATTGAGGGACACCCAACTCAATTGTTTGTGTCTCGGAGAGGCTGCAGGATCCAAGTATATTCAGTAGAATTTCTGGTTGCAATTCTTATACTATGTCGTAGCTCAGTCGATTAAGGCAGCGTCTGGGATGCTCTTGGACGTAGGTTCGAATCCTCGTCACGGCCCTTGTGGATTTCTTAACTATTTACTCATACAAGGCAGCTCCTATTTATATCCATCCTATCTCATTCATATATATGTCTAACCTACACAAGAATCAATCAAGGGAATCTACTTCTTTGTTGTTACGCGGTAATTGATTCTATATATCAAGAACACTATTACTGAACCAGTATTTACAAAGGTTTATCCTAAATTCTAATTCATTTATATTCATTGTTTCGTGTTGTATTTTGTTTTGTTACTCCTAACACGCACCCAATTCCTGCCCACCCTTTCACATAAACACCTCCATCATGTCACTACTAAATCTTTGCCATATATTGTTTGCCTTCTTTAAGACAATCTTTAAAGGCAGAACTTTGGCAAAGTATAAGAACAAAGGTAACTGCAGAAGGTCTATTGGCCCAAACGAATCAGCTCCGATATATAACCACTTATATACATGTCCAACCCAAGTTTGAAACAATCGAGAGACCTCCACCACGTTATGCAGTAATTAAAAAAAAAAAAATACTATTCCCGAACAAGTATTTACCAAAGTCTTTCATTAATCTAAACTTATCTAACTTATACCTATTGTTTCGTGTTCTGTCCTGTGATGGTACTATTAATATCCCATTTGTTATGCCCATTCAACCACATAAGAACAAAGGTAACTGCAGAAGGCATATTGGCCCATACGAGGCAGCTCCTATTTGTAACCACCCAATCCCCCTCATATACATGTTCAACCCACGCTTGAAACAATCGAGGGACCCCTCCTCCACTACGTTTCGTTGTAATTGGTTCCACAAATAAACAACCCTGTTACCGAACCAGTATTTACCCAAGTCTTTCCTGAATCTAAACTTATCCAATTTATACGCATTGTTTCACGTTCTGTCTTGTGTTGATACTTTAAATACTCCATTAATATCCCCTTTGTTATGTCCCTTCATCAACTTGTAAACCTCTATCATGTCATCCCTAACTCTTTGCCTTTCCAGTGAATGCCATTTAAGTTTTGGTAATCTTTCTTCATACGAAAGATTTCTAATTTGGGGAATTCACTTTTTCATCCTACGCTGGACACGTTGAAGTGAATTTATTTCCATGCCATATTACGGCGACCAAAACTGAACTGCATAATCTAAATGGGGCCTAGCCAGAGAAAGATATAGCTGAAGAACTACACCAGGTGTCTTGTTATTAACGCTCTGATTAATTAATCCCAGTGTCCTATTAGCCTTATTACGATCATTCATGCATTGTTCCTTTGATATTCAATTCTTACTAAACATAACTCCCAGATCCCTTTCGCAATCTCAACACCATCCAGCTCCAATCATGTAACTCTATCATCATTACTTAGCCTCAAAACTTTTACATTTATCAGCATTAAATTGCATCTGCCAATCTTTTGACCATATCGAAACCCTATTTAGATCAACTTGAAGTGATAATGAGTCTTCTTCCGTGTTAATTTCCCTACCGATTTTTGTATCATCGGCAAATTTGCAAATATTGCTACTCAAACCTGAATCTAAATCATTAATACATATAATAAACAACAGAGGTCCCAAGGCAGAGCCTTGAGGCACTCCACATTACAGTGGAGTGGCACGCCACATTATCCCACTCTGACTTAACACAATTTATACTATTTGTTTCCGTTTGAAATAGCCATGCCCCAATCTAAATTATTATAGCACCCCCAATACCATGAGCCTCTATTTTTTAATCAGTCTTTCATGTGACATCGTTGCAGGTGTTTTACCTTAAAAAAAATCCCGGTGTTCTATTACGAAAGTTAAAATTATGATTTTATATCATGTCACCTGTTAAAAAAATATAAATAGCTTTATGAATGCCATATTTAAATTGGTTAATAAATCCTTTTCGATACTAGACTAATATTAGGCAAGATAAATCCATTAACTATTAAAGATTCAATACATTGACTTGACTAAAGTTAATGGAAGTCTTTAAACGAAAAATCTCGCTATATAGGTACTAATATAGGTGGTATAGGTGTCTTCATAGATCGTAAATGTTGGAGTTACAATACAGCTGAATGTCTCCTGCCAATATTTCTTATTATCCTGCAGTACCTCTAGATGCATCCTAGTCTGTAAGGTCTTCACCAAAATATAGCGATGTAAGCAGACATCAGGGTCAGTGATAGCTAAAATCTTAGCATTTGAGAGTTCCAGTATCAATGCTCGCTCATTCCTCAGTGGAAAACTCATACCGGTCGTAACTCCAGCAGGGGCCGATGAAAACATTTTGCATGAACAGGCTTTAGTATCAAACTGAGAGAAAATGTCGCTAAGAGTCTATTTATTTAAAATAAGGTCAGATGAACCTAACAGTTAAAGTAACTCCAGAAAGGCTTTTGTCCTATATGAGTCAGATGCAAATCATGTGAACCTAAATAATTGTTATATGAATAACGTTCCTTAAACGTTAATCATTTAAATAAATTATGACCATACAAATATGCAATAGGCATAAAAATATATAAAATAAATTACGAAACTTTGGTTCTGGGCAAGTATTCCTTCTGAAGTTACCTTCATTCTTATGTTCTTTAACCAATCAAAAAAATACAAGTATTGCGGGAACTGCAGAAGGATTATTAGCTCATTTCACACAGAAATCACTATTGCGTGATGCATCAATTGAAAAAATCAACAAGGGACGGGACTAGGATTCGAACTTACGTCCGAGAGCATCCCAGACGCTACCTTAATCGACTGAGCTAATACATTTTATAAGAATTGCAACCAGAAATTCTACTGAATTTACTTGGATCCTGCCGACTCTCCGAGACTCAAACTACGATTTTACACAATACCCCCATGCACTCGAAATAATAAAGCAAGCGCGAAGAGGTAGAACGGCCTATTGACATACCTCGAGTGTATAGAGGAATTGTATAAAATCATAGTTTGAACATAAGAACAAAGGTAACTGCAGAAGGCCTTTTGGCCCATACGAGGCAGCTCCTATCTATAACCACCCAATCCCACTCATATAAAAGTCCAATTCACACTTGAAGCAATTGAGGGACACCCACCTCAATTGTTTGTGTCTCGGAGAGGCTGCAGGATCCAAGTATATTCAGTAGAATTTCTGGTTGCAATTCTTATACCATGTCGTAGCTCAGTCGATTAAGGCAGCGTCTGGGATGCTCTTGGACGTAGGTTCGAATCCTCGTCACGGCCCTTGTGGATTTCTTAACTATTTACTCATACAAGGCAGCTCCTATTTATATCCATCCTATCTCATTCATATATATGTCTAACCTACACAAGAATCAATCAAGGGAATCTACTTCTTTGTTGTTACGCGGTAATTGATTCTATATATCAAGAACACTATTACTGAACCAGTATTTACAAAGGTTTATCCTAAATTCTAATTCATTTATATTCATTGTTTCGTGTTGTATTTTGTTTTGTTACTCCTAACACGCACCCAATTCCTGCCCACCCTTTCACATAAACACCTCCATCATGTCACTACTAAATCTTTGCCATATATTGTTTGCCTTCTTTAAGACAATCTTTAAAGGCAGAACTTTGGCAAAGTATAAGAACAAAGGTAACTGCAGAAGGTCTATTGGCCCAAACGAATCAGCTCCGATATATAACTACTTATATACATGTCCAACCCAAGTTTGAAACAATCGAGAGACCTCCACCACGTTACGCAGTAATTAAAAAAAAAAAATACTATTCCCGAACAAGTATTTACCAAAGTCTTTCATTAATCTAAACTTATCTAACTTATACCTATTGTTTCGTGTTCTGTCCTGGTATGGTACTATTAATATCCCATTTGTTATGCCCATTCAACCACATAAGAACAAAGGTAACTGCAGAAGGCATATTGGCCCATACGAGGCAGCTCCTATTTGTAACCACCCAATCCCCCTCATATACATGTTCAACCCACGCTTGAAACAATCGAGGGACCCCTCCTCCACTACGTTTCGTTGTAATTGGTTCCACAAATAAACAACCCTGTTACCGAACCAGTATTTACCCAAGTCTTTCCTGAATCTAAACTTATCCAATTTATACGCATTGTTTCACGTTCTGTCTTGTGTTGATACTTTAAATACTCCATTAATATCCCCTTTGTTATGTCCCTTCATCAACTTGTAAACCTCTATCATGTCATCCCTAACTCTTTGCCTTTCCAGTGAATGCCATTTAAGTTTTGGTAATCTTTCTTCATACGAAAGATTTCTAATTTGGGGAATTCACTTTTTCATCCTACGCTGGACACGTTGAAGTGAATTTATTTCCATGCCATATTACGGCGACCAAAACTGAACTGCATAATCTAAATGGGGCCTAGCCAGAGAAAGATATAGCTGAAGAACTACACCAGGTGTCTTGTTATTAACGCTCTGATTAATTAATCCCAGTGTCCTATTAGCCTTATTACGATCATTCATGCATTGTTCCTTTGATATTCAATTCTTACTAAACATAACTCCCAGATCCCTTTCGCAATCTCAACACCATCCAGCTCCAATCATGTAACTCTATCATCATTACTTAGCCTCAAAACTTTTACATTTATCAGCATTAAATTGCATCTGCCAATCTTTTGACCATATCGAAACCCTATTTAGATCAACTTGAAGTGATAATGAGTCTTCTTCCGTGTTAATTTCCCTACCGATTTTTGTATCATCGGCAAATTTGCAAATATTGCTACTCAAACCTGAATCTAAATCATTAATACATATAATAAACAACAGAGGTCCCAAGGCAGAGCCTTGAGGCACTCCACATTACAGTGGAGTGGCACGCCACATTATCCCACTCTGACTTAACACAATTTATACTATTTGTTTCCGTTTGAAATAGCCATGCCCCAATCTAAATTATTATAGCACCCCCAATACCATGAGCCTCTATTTTTTAATCAGTCTTTCATGTGACATCGTTGCAGGTGTTTTACCTTAAAAAAAATCCCGGTGTTCTATTACGAAAGTTAAAATTATGATTTTATATCATGTCACCTGTTAAAAAAATATAAATGGCTTTATGAATGCCATATTTAAATTGGTTAATAAATCCTTTTCGATACTAGACTAATATTAGGCAAGATAAATCCATTAACTATTAAAGATTCAATACATTGACTTGACTAAAGTTAATGGAAGTCTTTAAACGAAAAATCTCGCTATATAGGTACTAATATAGGTGGTATAGGTGTCTTCATAGATCGTAAATGTTGGAGTTACAATACAGCTGAATGTCTCCTGCCAATATTTCTTATTATCCTGCAGTACCTCTAGATGCATCCTAGTCTGTAAGGTCTTCACCAAAATATAGCGATGTAAGCAGACATCAGGGTCAGTGATAGCTAAAATCTTAGCATTTGAGAGTTCCAGTATCAATGCTCGCTCATTCCTCAGTGGAAAACTCATACCGGTCGTAACTCCAGCAGGGGCCGATGAAAACATTTTGCATGAACAGGCTTTAGTATCAAACTGAGAGAAAATGTCGCTAAGAGTCTATTTATTTAAAATAAGGTCAGATGAACCTAACAGTTAAAGTAACTCCAGAAAGGCTTTTGTCCTATATGAGTCAGATGCAAATCATGTGAACCTAAATAATTGTTATATGAATAACGTTCCTTAAACGTTAATCATTTAAATAAATTATGACCATACAAATATGCAATGGGCATAAAAATATATAAAATAAATTACGAAACTTTGGTTCTGGGCAAGTATTCCTTCTGAAGTTACCTTCATTCTTATGTTCTTTAACCAATCAAAAAAATACAAGTATTGCGGGAACTGCAGAAGGATTATTAGCTCATTTCACACAGAAATCACTATTGCGTGATGCATCAATTGAAAAAATCAACAAGGGACGGGACTAGGATTCGAACTTACGTCCGAGAGCATCCCAGACGCTACCTTAATCGACTGAGCTAATACATTTTATAAGAATTGCAACCAGAAATTCTACTGAATTTACTTGGATCCTGCCGACTCTCCGAGACTCAAACTACGATTTTACACAATACCCCCATGCACTCGAAATAATAAAGCAAGCGCGAAGAGGTAGAACGGCCTATTGACATACCTCGAGTGTATAGAGGAATTGTATAAAATCATAGTTTGAACATAAGAACAAAGGTAACTGCAGAAGGCCTTTTGGCCCATACGAGGCAGCTCCTATCTATAACCACCCAATCCCACTCATATAAAAGTCCAATTCACACTTGAAGCAATTGAGGGACACCCACCTCAATTGTTTGTGTCTCGGAGAGGCTGCAGGATCCAAGTATATTCAGTAGAATTTCTGGTTGCAATTCTTATACCATGTCGTAGCTCAGTCGATTAAGGCAGCGTCTGGGATGCTCTTGGACGTAGGTTCGAATCCTCGTCTCGGCCCTTGAGGATTTCTTAACTATTTACTCATACAAGGCAGCTCCTATTTATATCCATCCTATCTCATTCATATATATGTCTAACCTACACAAGAATCAATCAAGGGAATCTACTTCTTTGTTGTTACGCGGTAATTGATTCTATATATCAAGAACACTATTACTGAACCAGTATTTACAAAGGTTTATCCTAAATTCTAATTCATTTATATTCATTGTTTCGTGTTGTATTTTGTTTTGTTACTCCTAACACGCACCCAATTCCTGCCCACCCTTTCACATAAACACCTCCATCATGTCACTACTAAATCTTTGCCATATATTGTTTGCCTTCTTTAAGACAATCTTTAAAGGCAGAACTTTGGCAAAGTATAAGAACAAAGGTAACTGCAGAAGGTCTATTGGCCCAAACGAATCAGCTCCGATATATAACCACTTATATACATGTCCAACCCAAGTTTGAAACAATCGAGAGACCTCCACCACGTTACGCAGTAATTACAAACAAAAAAAAATACTATTCCCGAACAAGTATTTACCAAAGTCTTTCATTAATCTAAACTTATCTAACTTATACCTATTGTTTCGTGTTCTGTCCTGTGATGGTACTATTAATATCCCATTTGTTATGCCCATTCAACCACATAAGAACAAAGGTAACTGCAGAAGGCATATTGGCCCATACGAGGCAGCTCCTATTTGTAACCACCCAATCCCCCTCATATACATGTTCAACCCACGCTTGAAACAATCGAGGGACCCCTCCTCCACTACGTTTCGTTGTAATTGGTTCCACAAATAAACAACCCTGTTACCGAACCAGTATTTACCCAAGTCTTTCCTGAATCTAAACTTATCCAATTTATACGCATTGTTTCGCGTTCTGTCTTGTGTTGATACTTTAAATACTCTATTAATATTCCCTTTGTTATGTCCCTTCATCAACTTGTAAACCTCTATCATGTCATCCCTAACTCTTTGCCTTTCCAGTGAATGCCATTTAAGTTTTGGTAATCTTTCTTCATACGAAAGATTTCTAATTTGGGGAATTCACTTTTTCATCCTACGCTGGACACGTTGAAGTGAATTTATTTCCATGCCATATTACGGCGACCGAAACTGAAGTGCATAATTTAAATGGGGCCTAGCCAGAGAAAGATATAGCTGATGAACTACACCAGGTGTCTTGTTATTAACGCTCTGATTAATTAATCCCAGTGTCCTATTAGCCTTATTACGATCATTCATGCATTGTTCCTTTGATATTCAATTCTTACTAAACATAACTCCCAGATCCCTTTCGCAATCTCAACACCATCCAGCTCCAATCATGTAACTCTATCATTACTTAGCCTCAAAACTTTTACATTTATCAGCATTAAATTGCATCTGCCAATCTTTTGACCATATCGAAACCCTATTTAGATCAACTTGAAGTGATAATGAGTCTTCTTCCGTGTTAATTTCCCTACCGATTTTTGTATCATCGGCAAATTTGCAAATATTGCTACTCAAACCTGAATCTAAATCATTAATACATATAATAAACAACAGAGGTCCCAAGGCAGAGCCTTGAGGCACTCCACATTACAGTGGAGTGGCACGCCACATTACAGTGGAGTGGCACGCCACATTATCCCACCCTGACTTAACACAATTTATACTATTTGTTTCCGTTTGAAATAGCCATGCCCCAATCTAAATTATTATAGCACCCGCAATACCATGAGCCTCTATTTTTTAATCAGTCTTTCATGTGACATTGTTGCAGGTGTTTTATCTTAAAAAAAATCCCGGTGTTCTATTACGAAAGTTAAAATTATGATTTTATATCATGTCACCTGATAAAAAAATATAAATGGCTTTATGAATGCCATATTTAAATTGGTTAATAAATCCTTTTCGATACTAGACTAATATAAGAACATAAGAACAAAGGTAACTGCAGAAGGCCTATTGGCCCATACGAGGCAGCTCCTATTCTATAACCACCCAATCCCACTCATATACTTGTCCAACCCGTGCTTGAAACAATCGAGGGACCCCACCTCCACAATGTTACGCGGCAATTGGTTCCACAAATCAACAACCCTGTTACTGAACCAGTATTTACCCAAGTCTTTCCTAAATCTAAACTTATCCAATTTATATCCATTGTTTCGTGTTCTGTCCTGTGTTGATACTTTTAATACCCTATTAATATCCCCCCGGTTATGTCCATTCATCCACTTGTAAACCTCTATCATGTCACCCCTAACTCTTCGCCTTTCCAGTGAATGCAACTTAAGCTTTGTTAATCTTTCTTCATATGAAAGATTTCTAATTTGGGGAATTAACTTAGTCATCCTACGCTGGACACGTTCAAGTGAATTTATATCCATTCTATAATATGGCGACCAAAACTGAACTGCATAATCTAAATGAGGCCTAACTAGAGCAAGATATAGCTTGAGAACCACACCAGGTGTCTTGTTACTAACGCTGCGATTAATAAATCCAAGTGTCCGATTTGCCTTATTACGAACATTTATGCATTGATCCTTTTGTTTTAAATTCTTACTAATCATAACTCCCAGATCCCTTTCGCAATCCGACTTCGCAATCACAACACCATCTAGCTCGTATCTTGTAACTCTATCATCATTACCTAACCTCAGAACTTTACATTTATCAGCATTAAACTGCATCTGCCAATCCTTTGACCATTTCAAAACCCTATCTAGATCAACTTGAAGTGATAGTGAGTCCTCCTCCGAATTAATTTCCCTACCGATTTTCGTATCATCGGCAAATTTGCAAATGTTGCTACTCAAACCTGAATCTAAATCATTTATATATATTATAAACAACAGAGGTCCCAGGACAGAGCCTTGAGGCACTCCACTTACAACATTTTCCCACTCTGACTTGATTCCATTTATACTAACTCTCTGTTTCCTTTGGTATAGCCATGCCCTAATCCAGCTTAATATAGCACCCCCAATACCATGAGACTCTATTTTTTTAATCAGTCTTTCATGTGGCACTGTATCAAAAGCTTTGCTAAAGTCAAGGTATACAACATCGCAATCCTTACCACTATCAACTGCCTCAACAATGCTAGAATAAAAAGATAACAAATTTGTTAAACATGAACGGCCATTTATAAAACCATGTTGCGACTCAATTATTAATTTATGTTTTTCAAGATGAAGACGAATTTTATTTGCTATTATAGATTCGAGTAACTTTCCCACAATAGACGTTAGGCTAATTGGTCGATAGTTAGACGCAAGTGATCTATCTCCTTTCTTAAAAACTGGTATCACATTAGCAACTTTCCAAAACTCTGGCACTCTGCCTGACTCTATTGATTTATTAAATATGGTTGACAGTGGGTCACAAAGCTCCTCTTTGCATTCTTTAAGCACCCTAGCAAACACTTCATCCGGCCCTGGGGATTTGTTTGGTTTGAGTTTTACTATTTGTTTAAGAACATCCTCCCTGGTAACTGCTAAACTCGTCAACCTGTCCTCGTCCCCACCCACATAGACTTGTTCGGCTGAAGGCATATTGTTAAGTTCCTCTTTAGTAAATACAGATACAAAATATTTATTAAAAATACTACTCATCTCTTCATCACTATCTGTTATTTGACCTGTCTCAGTTTTTAATGGACCTATCCTTTCCCTAGTCTTAGTACGATATAACTGAAAAAACCCTTTAGGATTTGTCTTTGCTTGCCCTGCTATGCGAACTTCATAGTTTCTTTTTGCTTTCCTTATCTCTTTTTTAACATTTCTAACCAGTTGTACGAATTCCTGTTCTAAAGTGATCTCCCCATTTTTAATCCTTTTGTACCAAGCTCTCTTTTTACCTATAAGGTTCTTCAAATTCTTTGTTATCCACTTTGGGTCATTAGTATACGATCTATTCAATTTGTATGGTATACTACGTTCCTGTGCTTTGTTTAGAATATTCTTAAATAAGTTATATATTGAATCCACATCGAAATCCCCATTTAAGTCACCTATCGCTGGGTTCATGTCTCGCTCCAAGACAGGCCCACACCCCATACCCAAGCCTTTCCAATCAATTTGACCCAAAAAATTTCTTAGGCTATTAAAATCAGCTTTTCGAAAATCTGGCACTTTAACAGAATTTTCTCCTACTGGTCTATTCCATTCTATGCTAAATCTGATTTCTTTGTGATCACTGCTCCCTAGCTCACTCCCTATTTCGATGTCATTAATTTGCGTTTCCCTGTTAGTTAACACTAAATCTAAAATATTATTTTCCCGTGTTGGTTCCTTAATGTGTTGCGTAAGAAAGCAATCGTCAATTAATTCTAGAAAATCTTCTGCTTCACTATTCCCTGTTTTGTTCAACCAGTTTATTCCGCTAAAATTAAAGTCACCCATGACATAAATACTGTTAGATCTAGATGCTCTAGATATTTCATCCCATAGATGCTTTGCTTCCATTCTGTCTAAATTTGGTGGCCTATATATTACTCCTATTATAATATTATTAGCTTTTTCGTTTAATTCAATCCAAATAGTTTCTGTGTGTGGCTCTGTTTTGATTCCCTCTTTGAGACTACATTTCAAATTATCCCTAACATATATGGCTACTCCACCTCCTCGTCTAATATATCTATCTGTGTGAAATAGTTTAAATCCATATATTTGATATTCAGCTAATAGTTCTCTATTTTCTACATTCATCCACGTTTCGGTAAGTGCAATAATATCTATTTTTTCTGTGCAGACAAGAGCATTTAATTCGTTAATTTTATTTCTTAGACTTCTACTGTTAGTGTAATATACCCTAAGTGAATTGTTATTTTGCGGACCTTCTCTTTCCCTGATCGTTTTGCCAATTCCTTTCTCCCACAAACACATACTTTTATTACCTCCTTCCTCCAAATCAATTCCCATACCTCTATCTACTAACAGTTTAAACCCAAACAAACACCTCTAACCACTTCTTCTAGCGAGTTCGCAACAGCAACAACCCCAGCTCTCGATAGATGCACCCCATCACGAGCATACATTTCATTTCTTCCATAGAAGTGTTCCCAGTTGTCTATGAAAGATATTGCATTTGATTTGCAATATCTTTCCAGCCGGCAATTGACACCAAGTGCCCTCGATATCCATTCATTTCCCACTCCCTTTCTTGGAAGAATGCCACATATGATCGGGATTCCTCCCTTGCTCCTAACTAACTCTATGGCTGTTTTATACCTCTGAATCAAAGGCAAGAATAAAAAGCCTAAAAGAATATTAGGCAAGATAAATCCATTAACTATTAAAGATTCAATACATTGACTTGACTAAAGTTAATGGAAGTCTTTAAACGAAAAATCTCGCTATATAGGTACTAATCGAAGTAATAAAAAACCTTGTTAAAATATTGAGGTGTCTTCATAGATCGTAAATGTTGGAGTTACAATACAGCTGAATGTCTCCTGCCAATATTTCTTATTATCCTGCAGTACCTCTAGATGCATCCTAGTCTGTAAGGTCTTCACCAAAATATAGCGATGTAAGCAGACATCAGGGTCAGTGATAGCTAAAATCTTAGCATTTGAGAGTTCCAGTATCAATGCTCGCTCATTCCTCAGTGGAAAACTCATACCGGTCGTAACTCCAGCAGGGGCCGATGAAAACATCTTGCATGAACAGGCTTTAGTATCAAACTGAGAGAAAATGTCGCTAAGAGTCTATTTATTTAAAATAAGGTCAGATGAACCTAACAGTTAAAGTAACTCCAGAAAGGCTTTTGTCCTATATGAGTCAGATGCAAATCATGTGAACCTATATAATTGTTATATGAATAACGTTCCTTAAACGTTAATCATTTAAATAAATTATGACCATACAAATATGTAATGGGCATAAAAATATATAAAATAAATTACGAAACTTTGGTTCTGGGCAAGTATTCCTTCTGAAGTTACCTTCATTCTTATGTTCTTTAACCAATCAAAAAAATACAAGTATTGCGGGAACTGCAGAAGGATTATTAGCTCATTTCACACAGAAATCACTATTGCGTGATGCATCAATTGAACAAATCAACAAGGGACGAGACTAGGATTCGAACTTACGTCCGAGAGCATCCCAGACGCTACCTTAATCGACTGAGCTAATACATTTTATAAGAATTGCAACCAGAAATTCTACTGAATTTACTTGGATCCTGCCGACTCTCCGAGACTCAAACTAGGATTTTACACAATACCCCCATGCACTCGAAATAATAAAGCAAGCGCGAAGAGGTAGAACGGCCTATTGACATACCTCGAGTGTATAGAGGAATTGTATAAAATCATAGTTTGAACATAAGAACAAAGGTAACTGCAGAAGGCCTTTTGGCCCATACGAGGCAGCTCCTATCTATAACCACCCAATCCCACTCATATAAAAGTCCAATTCACACTTGAAGCAATTGAGGGACACCCACCTCAATTGTTTGTGTCTCGGAGAGGCTGCAGGATCCAAGTATATTCAGTAGAATTTCTGGTTGCAATTCTTATACCATGTCGTAGCTCAGTCGATTAAGGCAGCGTCTGGGATGCTCTTGGACGTAGGTTCGAATCCTCGTCACGGCCCTTGTGGATTTCTTAACTATTTACTCATACAAGGCAGCTCCTATTTATATCCATCCTATCTCATTCATATATATGTCTAACCTACACAAGAATCAATCAAGGGAATCTACTTCTTTGTTGTTACGCGGTAATTGATTCTATATATCAAGAACACTATTACTGAACCAGTATTTACAAAGGTTTATCCTAAATTCTAATTCATTTATATTCATTGTTTCGTGTTGTATTTTGTTTTGTTACTCCTAACACGCACCCAATTCCTGCCCACCCTTTCACATAAACACCTCCATCATGTCACTACTAAATCTTTGCCATATATTGTTTGCCTTCTTTAAGACAATCTTTAAAGGCAGAACTTTGGCAAAGTATAAGAACAAAGGTAACTGCAGAAGGCCTATTGGCCCAAACGAATCAGCTCCGATATATAACCACTTATATACATGTCCAACCCAAGTTTGAAACAATCGAGAGACCTCCACCACGTTACGCAGTAATTAGTTAAAAAAAAAATACTATTCCCGAACAAGTATTTACCAAAGTCTTTCATTAATCTAAACTTATCTAACTTATACCTATTGTTTCGTGTTCTGTCCTGTGATGGTACTATTAATATCCCATTTGTTATGCCCATTCAACCACATAAGAACAAAGGTAACTGCAGAAGGCATATTGGCCCATACGAGGCAGCTCCTATTTGTAACCACCCAATCCCCCTCATATACATGTTCAACCCACGCTTGAAACAATCGAGGGACCCCTCCTCCACTACGTTTCGTTGTAATTGGTTCCACAAATAAACAACCCTGTTACCGAACCAGTATTTACCCAAGTCTTTCCTGAATCTAAACTTATCCAATTTATACGCATTGTTTCGCGTTCTGTCTTGTGTTGATACTTTAAATACTCCATTAATATCCCTTTGTTATGTCCCTTCATCAACTTGTAAACCTCTATCATGTCATCCCTAACTCTTTGCCTTTCCAGTAAATGCCATTTAAGTTTTGGTAATCTTTCTTCATACAAAAGATTTCTAATTTGGGGAATTAACTTTTACATCCTACGCTGGACACGTTGAAGTGAATTTCTTTCCATGCTATATTACGGCGACCAAAACTGAACTGCATAATCTAAATGGGGCCTAGCCAGAGAAAGATATAGCTGAAGAACTACACCAGGTGTCTTGTTATTAACGCTCTGATTAATTAATCCCAGTGTCCTATTAGCCTTATTACGATCATTCATGCATTGTTCCTTTGATATTCAATTCTTACTAAACATAACTCCCAGATCCCTTTCGCAATCTCAACACCATCCAGCTCCAATCATGTAACTCTATCATCATTACTTAGCCTCAAAACTTTTACATTTATCAGCATTAAATTGCATCTGCCAATCTTTTGACCATATCGAAACCCTATTTAGATCAACTTGAAGTGATAATGAGTCTTCTTCCGTGTTAATTTCCCTACCGATTTTTGTATCATCGGCAAATTTGCAAATATTGCTACTCAAACCTGAATCTAAATCATTAATACATATAATAAACAACAGAGGTCCCAAGGCAGAGCCTTGAGGCACTCCACATTACAGTGGAGTGGCACTCCACATTATCCCACTCTGACTTAACACAATTTATACTATTTGTTTCCGTTTGAAATAGCCATGCCCCAATCTAAATTATTATAGCACCCCCAATACCATGAGCCTCTATTTTTTAATCAGTCTTTCATGTGACATTGTTGCAGGTGTTTTACCTTAAAAAAAATCCCGGTGTTCTATTACGAAAGTTAAAATTATGATTTTATATCATGTCACCTGATAAAAAAATATAAATGGCTTTATGAATGCCATATTTAAATTGGTTAATAAATCCTTTTCGATACTAGACTAATATTAGGCAAGATAAATCCATTAACTATTAAAGATTCAATACATTGACTTGACTAAAGTTAATGGAAGTCTTTAAACGAATAATCTCGCTATATAGGTACTAATCTCGCTAATCGAAGTCATAAAAAACCTTGTTAAAATATTGATGTGTCTTCATAGATCGTAAATGTTGGAGTTACAATACAGCTGAATGTCTCCTGCCAATATTTCTTATTATCCTGCAGTACCTCTAGATGCATCCTAGTCTGTAAGGTCTTCACCAAAATATAGCGATGTAAGCAGACATCAGGGTCAGTGATAGCTAAAATCTTAGCATTTGAGAGTTCAAGTATCAATGCTCGCTCATTCCTCAGTGGAAAACTCATACCGGTCGTAACTCCAGCAGGGGCCGATGAAAACATCTTGCATGAACAGGCTTTAGTATCAAACTGAGAGAAAATGTCGCTAAGAGTCTATTTATTTAAAATAAGGTCAGGTGAACCTAACAGTTAAAGTAACTCCAGAAAGGCTTTTGTCCTATATGAGTCAGATGCAAATCATGTGAACCTAAATAATTGTTATATGAATAACGTTCCTTAAACGTTAATCATTTAAATAAATTATGACCATACAAATATGTAATGGGCATAAAAATATATAAAATAAATTACGAAACTTTGGTTCTGGGCAAGTATTCCTTCTGAAGTTACCTTCATTCTTATGTTCTTTAACCAATCAAAAAAATACAAGTATTGCGGGAACTGCAGAAGGATTATTAGCTCATTTCACACAGAAATCACTATTGCGTGATGCATCAATTGAACAAATCAACAAGGGACGAGACTAGGATTCGAACTTACGTCCGAGAGCATCCCAGACGCTACCTTAATCGACTGAGCTAATACATTTTATAAGAATTGCAACCAGAAATTCTACTGAATTTACTTGGATCCTGCCGACTCTCCGAGACTCAAACTAGGATTTTACACAATACCCCCATGCACTCGAAATAATAAAGCAAGCGCGAAGAGGTAGAACGGCCTATTGACATACCTCGAGTGTATAGAGGAATTGTATAAAATCATAGTTTGAACATAAGAACAAAGGTAACTGCAGAAGGCCTTTTGGCCCATACGAGGCAGCTCCTATCTATAACCACCCAATCCCACTCATATAAAAGTCCAATTCACACTTGAAGCAATTGAGGGACACCCACCTCAATTGTTTGTGTCTCGGAGAGGCTGCAGGATCCAAGTATATTCAGTAGAATTTCTGGTTGCAATTCTTATACCATGTCGTAGCTCAGTCGATTAAGGCAGCGTCTGGGATGCTCTTGGACGTAGGTTCGAATCCTCGTCACGGCCCTTGTGGATTTCTTAACTATTTACTCATACAAGGCAGCTCCTATTTATATCCATCCTATCTCATTCATATATATGTCTAACCTACACAAGAATCAATCAAGGGAATCTACTTCTTTGTTGTTACGCGGTAATTGATTCTATATATCAAGAACACTATTACTGAACCAGTATTTACAAAGGTTTATCCTAAATTCTAATTCATTTATATTCATTGTTTCGTGTTGTATTTTGTTTTGTTACTCCTAACACGCACCCAATTCCTGCCCACCCTTTCACATAAACACCTCCATCATGTCACTACTAAATCTTTGCCATATATTGTTTGCCTTCTTTAAGACAATCTTTAAAGGCAGAACTTTGGCAAAGTATAAGAACAAAGGTAACTGCAGAAGGCCTATTGGCCCAAACGAATCAGCTCCGATATATAACCACTTATATACATGTCCAACCCAAGTTTGAAACAATCGAGAGACCTCCACCACGTTACGCAGTAATTAGTTAAAAAAAAAATACTATTCCCGAACAAGTATTTACCAAAGTCTTTCATTAATCTAAACTTATCTAACTTATACCTATTGTTTCGTGTTCTGTCCTGTGATGGTACTATTAATATCCCATTTGTTATGCCCATTCAACCACATAAGAACAAAGGTAACTGCAGAAGGCATATTGGCCCATACGAGGCAGCTCCTATTTGTAACCACCCAATCCCCCTCATATACATGTTCAACCCACGCTTGAAACAATCGAGGGACCCCTCCTCCACTACGTTTCGTTGTAATTGGTTCCACAAATAAACAACCCTGTTACCGAACCAGTATTTACCCAAGTCTTTCCTGAATCTAAACTTATCCAATTTATACGCATTGTTTCGCGTTCTGTCTTGTGTTGATACTTTAAATACTCCATTAATATCCCTTTGTTATGTCCCTTCATCAACTTGTAAACCTCTATCATGTCATCCCTAACTCTTTGCCTTTCCAGTAAATGCCATTTAAGTTTTGGTAATCTTTCTTCATACAAAAGATTTCTAATTTGGGGAATTAACTTTTACATCCTACGCTGGACACGTTGAAGTGAATTTCTTTCCATGCTATATTACGGCGACCAAAACTGAACTGCATAATCTAAATGGGGCCTAGCCAGAGAAAGATATAGCTGAAGAACTACACCAGGTGTCTTGTTATTAACGCTCTGATTAATTAATCCCAGTGTCCTATTAGCCTTATTACGATCATTCATGCATTGTTCCTTTGATATTCAATTCTTACTAAACATAACTCCCAGATCCCTTTCGCAATCTCAACACCATCCAGCTCCAATCATGTAACTCTATCATCATTACTTAGCCTCAAAACTTTTACATTTATCAGCATTAAATTGCATCTGCCAATCTTTTGACCATATCGAAACCCTATTTAGATCAACTTGAAGTGATAATGAGTCTTCTTCCGTGTTAATTTCCCTACCGATTTTTGTATCATCGGCAAATTTGCAAATATTGCTACTCAAACCTGAATCTAAATCATTAATACATATAATAAACAACAGAGGTCCCAAGGCAGAGCCTTGAGGCACTCCACATTACAGTGGAGTGGCACTCCACATTATCCCACTCTGACTTAACACAATTTATACTATTTGTTTCCGTTTGAAATAGCCATGCCCCAATCTAAATTATTATAGCACCCCCAATACCATGAGCCTCTATTTTTTAATCAGTCTTTCATGTGACATTGTTGCAGGTGTTTTACCTTAAAAAAAATCCCGGTGTTCTATTACGAAAGTTAAAATTATGATTTTATATCATGTCACCTGATAAAAAAATATAAATGGCTTTATGAATGCCATATTTAAATTGGTTAATAAATCCTTTTCGATACTAGACTAATATTAGGCAAGATAAATCCATTAACTATTAAAGATTCAATACATTGACTTGACTAAAGTTAATGGAAGTCTTTAAACGAATAATCTCGCTATATAGGTACTAATCTCGCTAATCGAAGTCATAAAAAACCTTGTTAAAATATTGATGTGTCTTCATAGATCGTAAATGTTGGAGTTACAATACAGCTGAATGTCTCCTGCCAATATTTCTTATTATCCTGCAGTACCTCTAGATGCATCCTAGTCTGTAAGGTCTTCACCAAAATATAGCGATGTAAGCAGACATCAGGGTCAGTGATAGCTAAAATCTTAGCATTTGAGAGTTCAAGTATCAATGCTCGCTCATTCCTCAGTGGAAAACTCATACCGGTCGTAACTCCAGCAGGGGCCGATGAAAACATCTTGCATGAACAGGCTTTAGTATCAAACTGAGAGAAAATGTCGCTAAGAGTCTATTTATTTAAAATAAGGTCAGGTGAACCTAACAGTTAAAGTAACTCCAGAAAGGCTTTTGTCCTATATGAGTCAGATGCAAATCATGTGAACCTAAATAATTGTTATATGAATAACGTTCCTTAAACGTTAATCATTTAAATAAATTATGACCATACAAATATGTAATGGGCATAAAAATATATAAAATAAATTACGAAACTTTGGTTCTGGGCAAGTATTCCTTCTGAAGTTACCTTCATTCTTATGTTCTTTAACCAATCAAAAAAATACAAGTATTGCGGGAACTGCAGAAGGATTATTAGCTCATTTCACACAGAAATCACTATTGCGTGATGCATCAATTGAACAAATCAACAAGGGACGAGACTAGGATTCGAACTTACGTCCGAGAGCATCCCAGACGCTACCTTAATCGACTGAGCTAATACATTTTATAAGAATTGCAACCAGAAATTCTACTGAATTTACTTGGATCCTGCCGACTCTCCGAGACTCAAACTAGGATTTTACACAATACCCCCATGCACTCGAAATAATAAAGCAAGCGCGAAGAGGTAGAACGGCCTATTGACATACCTCGAGTGTATAGAGGAATTGTATAAAATCATAGTTTGAACATAAGAACAAAGGTAACTGCAGAAGGCCTTTTGGCCCATACGAGGCAGCTCCTATCTATAACCACCCAATCCCACTCATATAAAAGTCCAATTCACACTTGAAGCAATTGAGGGACACCCACCTCAATTGTTTGTGTCTCGGAGAGGCTGCAGGATCCAAGTATATTCAGTAGAATTTCTGGTTGCAATTCTTATACCATGTCGTAGCTCAGTCGATTAAGGCAGCGTCTGGGATGCTCTTGGACGTAGGTTCGAATCCTCGTCACGGCCCTTGTGGATTTCTTAACTATTTACTCATACAAGGCAGCTCCTATTTATATCCATCCTATCTCATTCATATATATGTCTAACCTACACAAGAATCAATCAAGGGAATCTACTTCTTTGTTGTTACGCGGTAATTGATTCTATATATCAAGAACACTATTACTGAACCAGTATTTACAAAGGTTTATCCTAAATTCTAATTCATTTATATTCATTGTTTCGTGTTGTATTTTGTTTTGTTACTCCTAACACGCACCCAATTCCTGCCCACCCTTTCACATAAACACCTCCATCATGTCACTACTAAATCTTTGCCATATATTGTTTGCCTTCTTTAAGACAATCTTTAAAGGCAGAACTTTGGCAAAGTATAAGAACAAAGGTAACTGCAGAAGGCCTATTGGCCCAAACGAATCAGCTCCGATATATAACCACTTATATACATGTCCAACCCAAGTTTGAAACAATCGAGAGACCTCCACCACGTTACACAGTAATTAGTTAAAAAAAAAAACTATTCCCGAACAAGTATTTACCAAAGTCTTTCATTAATCTAAACTTATCTAACTTATACCTATTGTTTCGTGTTCTGTCCTGTGATGGTACTAATTAATATCCCATTTGTTATGCCCATTCAACCACATAAGAACAAAGGTAACTGCAGAAGGCATATTGGCCCATACGAGGCAGCTCCTATTTGTAACCACCCAATCCCCCATCATATACATGTTCAACCCACGCTTGAAACAATCGAGGGACCCCTCCTCCACTACGTTTCGTTGTAATTGGTTCCACAAATAAACAACCCTGTTACCGAACCAGTATTTACCCAAGTCTTTCCTGAATCTAAACTTATCCAATTTATACGCATTGTTTCGCGTTCTGTCTTGTGTTGATACTTTAAATACTCCATTAATATCCCTTTGTTATGTCCCTTCATCAACTTGTAAACCTCTATCATGTCATCCCTAACTCTTTGCCTTTCCAGTAAATGCCATTTAAGTTTTGGTAATCTTTCTTCATACAAAAGATTTCTAATTTGGGGAATTAACTTTTACATCCTACGCTGGACACGTTGAAGTGAATTTCTTTCCATGCTATATTACGGCGACCAAAACTGAACTGCATAATCTAAATGGGGCCTAGCCAGAGAAAGATATAGCTGAAGAACTACACCAGGTGTCTTGTTATTAACGCTCTGATTAATTAATCCCAGTGTCCTATTAGCCTTATTACGATCATTCATGCATTGTTCCTTTGATATTCAATTCTTACTAAACATAACTCCCAGATCCCTTTCGCAATCTCAACACCATCCAGCTCCAATCATGTAACTCTATCATCATTACTTAGCCTCAAAACTTTTACATTTATCAGCATTAAATTGCATCTGCCAATCTTTTGACCATATCGAAACCCTATTTAGATCAACTTGAAGTGATAATGAGTCTTCTTCCGTGTTAATTTCCCTACCGATTTTTGTATCATCGGCAAATTTGCAAATATTGCTACTCAAACCTGAATCTAAATCATTAATACATATAATAAACAACAGAGGTCCCAAGGCAGAGCCTTGAGGCACTCCACATTACAGTGGAGTGGCACTCCACATTATCCCACTCTGACTTAACACAATTTATACTATTTGTTTCCGTTTGAAATAGCCATGCCCCAATCTAAATTATTATAGCACCCCCAATACCATGAGCCTCTATTTTTTAATCAGTCTTTCATGTGACATTGTTGCAGGTGTTTTACCTTAAAAAAAATCCCGGTGTTCTATTACGAAAGTTAAAATTATGATTTTATATCATGTCACCTGATAAAAAAATATAAATGGCTTTATGAATGCCATATTTAAATTGGTTAATAAATCCTTTTCGATACTAGACTAATATTAGGCAAGATAAATCCATTAACTATTAAAGATTCAATACATTGACTTGACTAAAGTTAATGGAAGTCTTTAAACGAATAATCTCGCTATATAGGTACTAATCTCGCTAATCGAAGTCATAAAAAACCTTGTTAAAATATTGATGTGTCTTCATAGATCGTAAATGTTGGAGTTACAATACAGCTGAATGTCTCCTGCCAATATTTCTTATTATCCTGCAGTACCTCTAGATGCATCCTAGTCTGTAAGGTCTTCACCAAAATATAGCGATGTAAGCAGACATCAGGGTCAGTGATAGCTAAAATCTTAGCATTTGAGAGTTCAAGTATCAATGCTCGCTCATTCCTCAGTGGAAAACTCATACCGGTCGTAACTCCAGCAGGGGCCGATGAAAACATCTTGCATGAACAGGCTTTAGTATCAAACTGAGAGAAAATGTCGCTAAGAGTCTATTTATTTAAAATAAGGTCAGGTGAACCTAACAGTTAAAGTAACTCCAGAAAGGCTTTTGTCCTATATGAGTCAGATGCAAATCATGTGAACCTAAATAATTGTTATATGAATAACGTTCCTTAAACGTTAATCATTTAAATAAATTATGACCATACAAATATGTAATGGGCATAAAAATATATAAAATAAATTACGAAACTTTGGTTCTGGGCAAGTATTCCTTCTGAAGTTACCTTCATTCTTATGTTCTTTAACCAATCAAAAAAATACAAGTATTGCGGGAACTGCAGAAGGATTATTAGCTCATTTCACACAGAAATCACTATTGCGTGATGCATCAATTGAACAAATCAACAAGGGACGAGACTAGGATTCGAACTTACGTCCGAGAGCATCCCAGACGCTACCTTAATCGACTGAGCTAATACATTTTATAAGAATTGCAACCAGAAATTCTACTGAATTTACTTGGATCCTGCCGACTCTCCGAGACTCAAACTAGGATTTTACACAATACCCCCATGCACTCGAAATAATAAAGCAAGCGCGAAGAGGTAGAACGGCCTATTGACATACCTCGAGTGTATAGAGGAATTGTATAAAATCATAGTTTGAACATAAGAACAAAGGTAACTGCAGAAGGCCTTTTGGCCCATACGAGGCAGCTCCTATCTATAACCACCCAATCCCACTCATATAAAAGTCCAATTCACACTTGAAGCAATTGAGGGACACCCACCTCAATTGTTTGTGTCTCGGAGAGGCTGCAGGATCCAAGTATATTCAGTAGAATTTCTGGTTGCAATTCTTATACCATGTCGTAGCTCAGTCGATTAAGGCAGCGTCTGGGATGCTCTTGGACGTAGGTTCGAATCCTCGTCACGGCCCTTGTGGATTTCTTAACTATTTACTCATACAAGGCAGCTCCTATTTATATCCATCCTATCTCATTCATATATATGTCTAACCTACACAAGAATCAATCAAGGGAATCTACTTCTTTGTTGTTACGCGGTAATTGATTCTATATATCAAGAACACTATTACTGAACCAGTATTTACAAAGGTTTATCCTAAATTCTAATTCATTTATATTCATTGTTTCGTGTTGTATTTTGTTTTGTTACTCCTAACACGCACCCAATTCCTGCCCACCCTTTCACATAAACACCTCCATCATGTCACTACTAAATCTTTGCCATATATTGTTTGCCTTCTTTAAGACAATCTTTAAAGGCAGAACTTTGGCAAAGTATAAGAACAAAGGTAACTGCAGAAGGCCTATTGGCCCAAACGAATCAGCTCCGATATATAACCACTTATATACATGTCCAACCCAAGTTTGAAACAATCGAGAGACCTCCACCACGTTACACAGTAATTAGTTAAAAAAAAAATACTATTCCTGAACAAGTATTTACCAAAGTCTTTCATTAATCTAAACTTATCTAACTTATACCTATTGTTTCGTGTTCTGTCCTGTGATGGTACTAATAATATCCCATTTGTTATGCCCATTCAACCACATAAGAACAAAGGTAACTGCAGAAGGCATATTGGCCCATACGAGGCAGCTCCTATTTGTAACCACCCAATCCCCCTACATATACATGTTCAACCCACGCTTGAAACAATCGAGGGACCCCTCCTCCACTACGTTTCGTTGTAATTGGTTCCACAAATAAACAACCCTGTTACCGAACCAGTATTTACCCAAGTCTTTCCTGAATCTAAACTTATCCAATTTATACGCATTGTTTCGCGTTCTGTCTTGTGTTGATACTTTAAATACTCCATTAATATCCCTTTGTTATGTCCCTTCATCAACTTGTAAACCTCTATCATGTCATCCCTAACTCTTTGCCTTTCCAGTAAATGCCATTTAAGTTTTGGTAATCTTTCTTCATACAAAAGATTTCTAATTTGGGGAATTAACTTTTACATCCTACGCTGGACACGTTGAAGTGAATTTCTTTCCATGCTATATTACGGCGACCAAAACTGAACTGCATAATCTAAATGGGGCCTAGCCAGAGAAAGATATAGCTGAAGAACTACACCAGGTGTCTTGTTATTAACGCTCTGATTAATTAATCCCAGTGTCCTATTAGCCTTATTACGATCATTCATGCATTGTTCCTTTGATATTCAATTCTTACTAAACATAACTCCCAGATCCCTTTCGCAATCTCAACACCATCCAGCTCCAATCATGTAACTCTATCATCATTACTTAGCCTCAAAACTTTTACATTTATCAGCATTAAATTGCATCTGCCAATCTTTTGACCATATCGAAACCCTATTTAGATCAACTTGAAGTGATAATGAGTCTTCTTCCGTGTTAATTTCCCTACCGATTTTTGTATCATCGGCAAATTTGCAAATATTGCTACTCAAACCTGAATCTAAATCATTAATACATATAATAAACAACAG
Source organism: Procambarus clarkii (assembly GCF_040958095.1). Lineage (NCBI taxonomy): Eukaryota > Metazoa > Arthropoda > Malacostraca > Decapoda > Cambaridae > Procambarus > Procambarus clarkii. The sequence continues at coordinate 7,734 of NW_027190373.1, read as the reverse complement.
AGGTCCCAAGGCAGAGCCTTGAGGCACTCCACATTACAGTGGAGTGGCACTCCACATTATCCCACTCTGACTTAACACAATTTATACTATTTGTTTCCGTTTGAAATAGCCATGCCCCAATCTAAATTATTATAGCACCCCCAATACCATGAGCCTCTATTTTTTAATCAGTCTTTCATGTGACATTGTTGCAGGTGTTTTACCTTAAAAAAAATCCCGGTGTTCTATTACGAAAGTTAAAATTATGATTTTATATCATGTCACCTGATAAAAAAATATAAATGGCTTTATGAATGCCATATTTAAATTGGTTAATAAATCCTTTTCGATACTAGACTAATATTAGGCAAGATAAATCCATTAACTATTAAAGATTCAATACATTGACTTGACTAAAGTTAATGGAAGTCTTTAAACGAATAATCTCGCTATATAGGTACTAATCTCGCTAATCGAAGTCATAAAAAACCTTGTTAAAATATTGATGTGTCTTCATAGATCGTAAATGTTGGAGTTACAATACAGCTGAATGTCTCCTGCCAATATTTCTTATTATCCTGCAGTACCTCTAGATGCATCCTAGTCTGTAAGGTCTTCACCAAAATATAGCGATGTAAGCAGACATCAGGGTCAGTGATAGCTAAAATCTTAGCATTTGAGAGTTCAAGTATCAATGCTCGCTCATTCCTCAGTGGAAAACTCATACCGGTCGTAACTCCAGCAGGGGCCGATGAAAACATCTTGCATGAACAGGCTTTAGTATCAAACTGAGAGAAAATGTCGCTAAGAGTCTATTTATTTAAAATAAGGTCAGGTGAACCTAACAGTTAAAGTAACTCCAGAAAGGCTTTTGTCCTATATGAGTCAGATGCAAATCATGTGAACCTAAATAATTGTTATATGAATAACGTTCCTTAAACGTTAATCATTTAAATAAATTATGACCATACAAATATGTAATGGGCATAAAAATATATAAAATAAATTACGAAACTTTGGTTCTGGGCAAGTATTCCTTCTGAAGTTACCTTCATTCTTATGTTCTTTAACCAATCAAAAAAATACAAGTATTGCGGGAACTGCAGAAGGATTATTAGCTCATTTCACACAGAAATCACTATTGCGTGATGCATCAATTGAACAAATCAACAAGGGACGAGACTAGGATTCGAACTTACGTCCGAGAGCATCCCAGACGCTACCTTAATCGACTGAGCTAATACATTTTATAAGAATTGCAACCAGAAATTCTACTGAATTTACTTGGATCCTGCCGACTCTCCGAGACTCAAACTAGGATTTTACACAATACCCCCATGCACTCGAAATAATAAAGCAAGCGCGAAGAGGTAGAACGGCCTATTGACATACCTCGAGTGTATAGAGGAATTGTATAAAATCATAGTTTGAACATAAGAACAAAGGTAACTGCAGAAGGCCTTTTGGCCCATACGAGGCAGCTCCTATCTATAACCACCCAATCCCACTCATATAAAAGTCCAATTCACACTTGAAGCAATTGAGGGACACCCACCTCAATTGTTTGTGTCTCGGAGAGGCTGCAGGATCCAAGTATATTCAGTAGAATTTCTGGTTGCAATTCTTATACCATGTCGTAGCTCAGTCGATTAAGGCAGCGTCTGGGATGCTCTTGGACGTAGGTTCGAATCCTCGTCACGGCCCTTGTGGATTTCTTAACTATTTACTCATACAAGGCAGCTCCTATTTATATCCATCCTATCTCATTCATATATATGTCTAACCTACACAAGAATCAATCAAGGGAATCTACTTCTTTGTTGTTACGCGGTAATTGATTCTATATATCAAGAACACTATTACTGAACCAGTATTTACAAAGGTTTATCCTAAATTCTAATTCATTTATATTCATTGTTTCGTGTTGTATTTTGTTTTGTTACTCCTAACACGCACCCAATTCCTGCCCACCCTTTCACATAAACACCTCCATCATGTCACTACTAAATCTTTGCCATATATTGTTTGCCTTCTTTAAGACAATCTTTAAAGGCAGAACTTTGGCAAAGTATAAGAACAAAGGTAACTGCAGAAGGCCTATTGGCCCAAACGAATCAGCTCCGATATATAACCACTTATATACATGTCCAACCCAAGTTTGAAACAATCGAGAGACCTCCACCACGTTACACAGTAATTAGTTAAAAAAAAAAACTATTCCCGAACAAGTATTTACCAAAGTCTTTCATTAATCTAAACTTATCTAACTTATACCTATTGTTTCGTGTTCTGTCCTGTGATGGTACTAATAATATCCCATTTGTTATGCCCATTCAACCACATAAGAACAAAGGTAACTGCAGAAGGCATATTGGCCCATACGAGGCAGCTCCTATTTGTAACCACCCAATCCCCCACATATACATGTTCAACCCACGCTTGAAACAATCGAGGGACCCCTCCTCCACTACGTTTCGTTGTAATTGGTTCCACAAATAAACAACCCTGTTACCGAACCAGTATTTACCCAAGTCTTTCCTGAATCTAAACTTATCCAATTTATACGCATTGTTTCGCGTTCTGTCTTGTGTTGATACTTTAAATACTCCATTAATATCCCTTTGTTATGTCCCTTCATCAACTTGTAAACCTCTATCATGTCATCCCTAACTCTTTGCCTTTCCAGTAAATGCCATTTAAGTTTTGGTAATCTTTCTTCATACAAAAGATTTCTAATTTGGGGAATTAACTTTTACATCCTACGCTGGACACGTTGAAGTGAATTTCTTTCCATGCTATATTACGGCGACCAAAACTGAACTGCATAATCTAAATGGGGCCTAGCCAGAGAAAGATATAGCTGAAGAACTACACCAGGTGTCTTGTTATTAACGCTCTGATTAATTAATCCCAGTGTCCTATTAGCCTTATTACGATCATTCATGCATTGTTCCTTTGATATTCAATTCTTACTAAACATAACTCCCAGATCCCTTTCGCAATCTCAACACCATCCAGCTCCAATCATGTAACTCTATCATCATTACTTAGCCTCAAAACTTTTACATTTATCAGCATTAAATTGCATCTGCCAATCTTTTGACCATATCGAAACCCTATTTAGATCAACTTGAAGTGATAATGAGTCTTCTTCCGTGTTAATTTCCCTACCGATTTTTGTATCATCGGCAAATTTGCAAATATTGCTACTCAAACCTGAATCTAAATCATTAATACATATAATAAACAACAGAGGTCCCAAGGCAGAGCCTTGAGGCACTCCACATTACAGTGGAGTGGCACTCCACATTATCCCACTCTGACTTAACACAATTTATACTATTTGTTTCCGTTTGAAATAGCCATGCCCCAATCTAAATTATTATAGCACCCCCAATACCATGAGCCTCTATTTTTTAATCAGTCTTTCATGTGACATTGTTGCAGGTGTTTTACCTTAAAAAAAATCCCGGTGTTCTATTACGAAAGTTAAAATTATGATTTTATATCATGTCACCTGATAAAAAAATATAAATGGCTTTATGAATGCCATATTTAAATTGGTTAATAAATCCTTTTCGATACTAGACTAATATTAGGCAAGATAAATCCATTAACTATTAAAGATTCAATACATTGACTTGACTAAAGTTAATGGAAGTCTTTAAACGAATAATCTCGCTATATAGGTACTAATCTCGCTAATCGAAGTCATAAAAAACCTTGTTAAAATATTGATGTGTCTTCATAGATCGTAAATGTTGGAGTTACAATACAGCTGAATGTCTCCTGCCAATATTTCTTATTATCCTGCAGTACCTCTAGATGCATCCTAGTCTGTAAGGTCTTCACCAAAATATAGCGATGTAAGCAGACATCAGGGTCAGTGATAGCTAAAATCTTAGCATTTGAGAGTTCAAGTATCAATGCTCGCTCATTCCTCAGTGGAAAACTCATACCGGTCGTAACTCCAGCAGGGGCCGATGAAAACATCTTGCATGAACAGGCTTTAGTATCAAACTGAGAGAAAATGTCGCTAAGAGTCTATTTATTTAAAATAAGGTCAGGTGAACCTAACAGTTAAAGTAACTCCAGAAAGGCTTTTGTCCTATATGAGTCAGATGCAAATCATGTGAACCTAAATAATTGTTATATGAATAACGTTCCTTAAACGTTAATCATTTAAATAAATTATGACCATACAAATATGTAATGGGCATAAAAATATATAAAATAAATTACGAAACTTTGGTTCTGGGCAAGTATTCCTTCTGAAGTTACCTTCATTCTTATGTTCTTTAACCAATCAAAAAAATACAAGTATTGCGGGAACTGCAGAAGGATTATTAGCTCATTTCACACAGAAATCACTATTGCGTGATGCATCAATTGAACAAATCAACAAGGGACGAGACTAGGATTCGAACTTACGTCCGAGAGCATCCCAGACGCTACCTTAATCGACTGAGCTAATACATTTTATAAGAATTGCAACCAGAAATTCTACTGAATTTACTTGGATCCTGCCGACTCTCCGAGACTCAAACTAGGATTTTACACAATACCCCCATGCACTCGAAATAATAAAGCAAGCGCGAAGAGGTAGAACGGCCTATTGACATACCTCGAGTGTATAGAGGAATTGTATAAAATCATAGTTTGAACATAAGAACAAAGGTAACTGCAGAAGGCCTTTTGGCCCATACGAGGCAGCTCCTATCTATAACCACCCAATCCCACTCATATAAAAGTCCAATTCACACTTGAAGCAATTGAGGGACACCCACCTCAATTGTTTGTGTCTCGGAGAGGCTGCAGGATCCAAGTATATTCAGTAGAATTTCTGGTTGCAATTCTTATACCATGTCGTAGCTCAGTCGATTAAGGCAGCGTCTGGGATGCTCTTGGACGTAGGTTCGAATCCTCGTCACGGCCCTTGTGGATTTCTTAACTATTTACTCATACAAGGCAGCTCCTATTTATATCCATCCTATCTCATTCATATATATGTCTAACCTACACAAGAATCAATCAAGGGAATCTACTTCTTTGTTGTTACGCGGTAATTGATTCTATATATCAAGAACACTATTACTGAACCAGTATTTACAAAGGTTTATCCTAAATTCTAATTCATTTATATTCATTGTTTCGTGTTGTATTTTGTTTTGTTACTCCTAACACGCACCCAATTCCTGCCCACCCTTTCACATAAACACCTCCATCATGTCACTACTAAATCTTTGCCATATATTGTTTGCCTTCTTTAAGACAATCTTTAAAGGCAGAACTTTGGCAAAGTATAAGAACAAAGGTAACTGCAGAAGGCCTATTGGCCCAAACGAATCAGCTCCGATATATAACCACTTATATACATGTCCAACCCAAGTTTGAAACAATCGAGAGACCTCCACCACGTTACACAGTAATTAGTTAAAAAAAAATACTATTCCCGAACAAGTATTTACCAAAGTCTTTCATTAATCTAAACTTATCTAACTTATACCTATTGTTTCGTGTTCTGTCCTGTGATGGTACTATAATATCCCATTTGTTATGCCCATTCAACCACATAAGAACAAAGGTAACTGCAGAAGGCATATTGGCCCATACGAGGCAGCTCCTATTTGTAACCACCCAATCCCCCTCATATACATGTTCAACCCACGCTTGAAACAATCGAGGGACCCCTCCTCCACTACGTTTCGTTGTAATTGGTTCCACAAATAAACAACCCTGTTACCGAACCAGTATTTACCCAAGTCTTTCCTGAATCTAAACTTATCCAATTTATACGCATTGTTTCGCGTTCTGTCTTGTGTTGATACTTTAAATACTCCATTAATATCCCTTTGTTATGTCCCTTCATCAACTTGTAAACCTCTATCATGTCATCCCTAACTCTTTGCCTTTCCAGTAAATGCCATTTAAGTTTTGGTAATCTTTCTTCATACAAAAGATTTCTAATTTGGGGAATTAACTTTTACATCCTACGCTGGACACGTTGAAGTGAATTTCTTTCCATGCTATATTACGGCGACCAAAACTGAACTGCATAATCTAAATGGGGCCTAGCCAGAGAAAGATATAGCTGAAGAACTACACCAGGTGTCTTGTTATTAACGCTCTGATTAATTAATCCCAGTGTCCTATTAGCCTTATTACGATCATTCATGCATTGTTCCTTTGATATTCAATTCTTACTAAACATAACTCCCAGATCCCTTTCGCAATCTCAACACCATCCAGCTCCAATCATGTAACTCTATCATCATTACTTAGCCTCAAAACTTTTACATTTATCAGCATTAAATTGCATCTGCCAATCTTTTGACCATATCGAAACCCTATTTAGATCAACTTGAAGTGATAATGAGTCTTCTTCCGTGTTAATTTCCCTACCGATTTTTGTATCATCGGCAAATTTGCAAATATTGCTACTCAAACCTGAATCTAAATCATTAATACATATAATAAACAACAGAGGTCCCAAGGCAGAGCCTTGAGGCACTCCACATTACAGTGGAGTGGCACTCCACATTATCCCACTCTGACTTAACACAATTTATACTATTTGTTTCCGTTTGAAATAGCCATGCCCCAATCTAAATTATTATAGCACCCCCAATACCATGAGCCTCTATTTTTTAATCAGTCTTTCATGTGACATTGTTGCAGGTGTTTTACCTTAAAAAAAATCCCGGTGTTCTATTACGAAAGTTAAAATTATGATTTTATATCATGTCACCTGATAAAAAAATATAAATGGCTTTATGAATGCCATATTTAAATTGGTTAATAAATCCTTTTCGATACTAGACTAATATTAGGCAAGATAAATCCATTAACTATTAAAGATTCAATACATTGACTTGACTAAAGTTAATGGAAGTCTTTAAACGAATAATCTCGCTATATAGGTACTAATCTCGCTAATCGAAGTCATAAAAAACCTTGTTAAAATATTGATGTGTCTTCATAGATCGTAAATGTTGGAGTTACAATACAGCTGAATGTCTCCTGCCAATATTTCTTATTATCCTGCAGTACCTCTAGATGCATCCTAGTCTGTAAGGTCTTCACCAAAATATAGCGATGTAAGCAGACATCAGGGTCAGTGATAGCTAAAATCTTAGCATTTGAGAGTTCAAGTATCAATGCTCGCTCATTCCTCAGTGGAAAACTCATACCGGTCGTAACTCCAGCAGGGGCCGATGAAAACATCTTGCATGAACAGGCTTTAGTATCAAACTGAGAGAAAATGTCGCTAAGAGTCTATTTATTTAAAATAAGGTCAGGTGAACCTAACAGTTAAAGTAACTCCAGAAAGGCTTTTGTCCTATATGAGTCAGATGCAAATCATGTGAACCTAAATAATTGTTATATGAATAACGTTCCTTAAACGTTAATCATTTAAATAAATTATGACCATACAAATATGTAATGGGCATAAAAATATATAAAATAAATTACGAAACTTTGGTTCTGGGCAAGTATTCCTTCTGAAGTTACCTTCATTCTTATGTTCTTTAACCAATCAAAAAAATACAAGTATTGCGGGAACTGCAGAAGGATTATTAGCTCATTTCACACAGAAATCACTATTGCGTGATGCATCAATTGAACAAATCAACAAGGGACGAGACTAGGATTCGAACTTACGTCCGAGAGCATCCCAGACGCTACCTTAATCGACTGAGCTAATACATTTTATAAGAATTGCAACCAGAAATTCTACTGAATTTACTTGGATCC